>NW_017137499.1:955184-977094 GCF_001652005.2 Ceratina calcarata | reverse complement strand
ATCATACTTAACTCATTAAATATCGAAATTGGAAGAAGAATTCACTATTTTTAATTATAGGAAATGCGTTTTTCTAAGGTACATAAACTTTTAGGATTGACTGTATAGCCAATACATTCTTAATGACATTTTGTCAAATTGTCTCACGATTAGTATTTTAATATTCAATTGTGGAAGAAAAATTAGTTTTGATATTATACAGGGTTTCATTTAACGATATCAGAATCAATAGAACTGTGGTCCTATGGATGAGGATGCAATTAAAATCCTCGGTAATAATAATATTGTTAGTCGTGTAAAAATTGGAAACCTGTGACTGGAATGCGCCGAGCACGTTTATTAACAATTTTATAAATTGCAATTAATGAATGCGACCAGTACTCGTTAGCAATGGCAAAAAGTAAGAGGAGCGAAATACACGTTCATCATAATTTTCAAATAGCAGTTTACCAGTTTTATCATATACTTTTTTAAAGCCGGTTGATATATGATCCTTTTTTATTTTAACATTTGATTCGTGTTTTTAATGAATGCGGTTAGGCAAATGCTGAGCTCTTGTGGATGTAATGAATCGTATAATAATTGGGAATTATTTGAACGTTTTAAATAGTCGACACGTTTGTACCTGGCGTAGTGGTTATCCGGTTCCACGTTGATTTTCTTCGTTTACGGGCCATTGAAATTCCGTAAAGTTGCTAGAAGTATTAACCCAGATTGTTAAGTGCGACGGTGAAACGGTACTCACTTCTTTTAGTTAGCAAACTACGTCGATGTTGTTGAAAGAATTCGAATATTCCTTCGCGCGTTGCTAATTATACTCGGTTCTCGTTGCTTGTTAAAATCAGAGAAAATTGGCTCTATCGATTGGTACACGTACTGCAGTTACAAATATAATTTCAATCATTATGACGCTGAATCCTGGAACATATATCCTGTAAATGAGATAATTTTACGAAACAATAAGGCCGTTTGAAATTAAATTCGATAAATATGTGTAACTGTTTTCGCGACACTGTTTGTTACTGAAGTTATTATTTGCAAAGTGGCGAGAGCGTTACGAGAAGCGTGCAATTAGCCGTCGCCTCGAACTTTCGCATTCGTTATTCCGGTAAGAATAGGTACGCGTTTCGCTGTTTCACTCGCTCGAAGTTCGACTCATTGAACTTCGGCTAAGTTATTCTTCAAACACAATGAGCAACTTAGTGACCTAAGTGATCTCGGAAGTTCGCAACTCTGTGGCCGCAGTAAATATTCCCCAAGTTAAATTCTTAACTCCGATGCGACGAATTGTGGGCTATCCGCGTCGCTTCTCGCTGTCCTCCAGTATGCATACTTTCTTTTGTCCCAGTATCTCGAGAAAAATATAGAAACAGTTATTTTTCTCAATCTAAAAATGTTTCATAACGGTCAGCTAAAAATTATTCCTAATGGTACAATTTTTTTAATGGAGTATAGTAAATTGATATTCTCAATTAAAGTTTGTTTAATTCCACGTGACTGGTGATTCAGGAAGACAGATTTTAGATCGTTTCACTGGAGGGTAGAATCGAAGGGCAGCTCAAACTTTGGACTTTGAACTGCGACCATTAACATACTTCTTTCCTATCGTTTGCATAATTGTGAGTTTGGTCCGCTAACCGTTGTTACTATTCGAAAAGTGCAACGTTAGCAGACTATTGCAATAAGGAAGGAGTAATTGATCTAATTCGCATCTTTAACTCTGCCATTTTATCTGTGATTAACTTTAAAGAGCTGCATGATTTTTAAAAATTGATGGTCCTCATTTCCATCGAATGACACGTAGCCTCATCGTTCTCCATGAAAATTTTTCCTGGTGACGTCGTCCAAAGCGTAATTTTGCGAGCGTCGACATTTATTGCTCGCGATAGCTGAGAACGCGACGGCAATAAGAACAAAAAGGACAAAGGAAAACCCAAAAAAAGAAGAAGATAATAGAAGAACACGGAGCCAGCTAGCCGTAGAGGAAGAGGAAGACGGCCTTGGTTTAAGGCCGAGGAAGAGGGAATGGGTTGGACGGTAAAAGAAGTAAAAGGAGGAGGAAAAACGCGGTTGGCGAGCAGGAAAGCTCTTTCGATGCGGCCACGGTCGAGAGACGAGAGCTTTTTCCTCAGGGCGCGCGCACGTGTGACCACGACCACCTACGACGACGTCGTCGACGAGAAGGACGACGACGACAACGGTAAAAAGTTACAGGAAAGTAAGCCTACCGTGGGAGGCGTGGATCGCGGAGCTTTTTCCTGTGCTACCTCCTTCCCCCCAAAAGCTCCTTCGTCGAGCTTTCCAGAGTGGGGAACAGGAATCACGCGTGCGCGAATCAGACTCGGAAAGAGGAACGAGGATCGTTGTTATACGAGACGGAAGACAAAGAGAGGGATGGAAAAGTCGTAGAATTTCGTGGCTGGGATGACTGCGGGGAGGAACGTCGGGAAACGCCGGGGCAGGACTTCAGCACTCGTCCTCGAAGATCGAGGACGCGAACACGCGACTCCTGTGTACTCTCGTTTTCCTGGAACTCTATTTGGTAGCGAATTTTTCCTTCAACACGTTCATCGTCATCGAAAGCATATATTACATGCCATGATCTTAGCTTGATAGATTTGTATTTTATCATTCCATCGTCATTTTTCTATGCTGAATATACTTCAAACAACTATACTTGAAATCTAAATATTTTCAAGGAATCGTACAAACAGGAAATTTTCCTCAGTATTTTTGGCATGAGGTTTCATTTTATGGGATACAGTAAGGATAAACGTTAGGTATAGATTCGGTTGGATTGGTCGGGAAGTTTAAGTATAATGCGAATGGTAATTGATGTTAATTAGTGTGCTCCATCGTTCGGCTGTGGTAATAGGGAACACTTCTTCAAGTCATTAACGTTTCACGTAGAGGAGATTCGGCTTCGGAAGTTCTTCGTTCGACTTCTTCTTTTTCGTTCGTAGTTATTAGGAAGTTCGTCTTGTTGGGAAGTACTGATATAGCTGCCGCTGGAAGATGTCTATCCAGCTGTGGCCACATCCTCGATTGTTAAAAGCGGGCTGAGTGAATTCAGATTTGGTAATGATTTTACTTAAGAGTTAAGAATAATTTAGGAAAATTATATGTCGTGAATCCTAAACGATATCTTTTGATTTTAAGAGCGATTGCACATAGAGGCTTGTTAAATTTAGCAAACTTACGTGTTCAGAACATTGGTGACAAGACTCCAACTTGAACTTTCCATGCGATTGCATTTATGGAATGGCGTCAATAGTTCATTAGAAACTTGCTTGTAATTCGTTCAAAAGTCGTAAACATTTGGTATTTCTGAACATTTACTTAAGAGTTATTCTTCTAGTTCATTAAAAAACGTGTAATAAAATCTGCGAGAATATAAATAGTGAATTGGATTGGAAGTAGTAATTAATACAATTTCTTTCTACTATTTCTCATACTTCTATCTCCCGATCAGTTATAGGTACCTTTTGATGTCAGAACTTGCCGCGGATATTCGACTCCACATAATTTTCCGTTCGTTTATTCTCTTGTAAGATATCCGCGTTCTTCGCGGTTTTACGTTCCTTCACGTAAATTTTCTTGTGGATTTTCAATTCTGCCCGTCTCCATCCCCACGAGAACCCCTCGCGCGAGCCCCGGCTACAGTTTCACGGCATGGAACTTTCGGAGGAAACTGAAAGGAACAGAAGTTGCCAACGGTAGACGAAAAAAAAGAAGGAGAGAGAAAGGGAGACGAAGCTGGAACGGCCACTTCATTGGCAGAACTTAATCCACTTAATAGATTCTAAATGGAGTAACTCTGATCTGGCAGGACACGACCGTTTCTTAAGCGACGTAATAAAAAGTTCTCGTCCCGTTGAGGCGAGAGACAAGTGGTTGCTTCAAGTGTCTATTCGGAGTAACATGCCTGTTACGAAGATTATGAATATTATACAATGCAGAAATCGAATTACAGAAATCAAGAAATTGCTTATTGACACTGAGATTATTTAGTACACTGCATAATATCAGAAATTACAGTAAACGAAGTAACGATGTTAAAATGGAATAGGATTAAACAATTTTAAATGATTTCTCACTCTCAGATTTCATTCCCACCATTTAGACGTAAAATTTATTGATTGCACGAAGTATAAGCGACACGTAACGATTCGAAGTACGTGTAAGCGGAATGGATGGCAGCGAGTGATCATGGTACACGACGATAATAATTTGCTGGTTCCGCCCACGAAGCGGCGCGTCCGTGTAAAATATGAAATTCTAAACGGGACGAACCGGGACATCGGCTCACGGTTCTGTATTCGCCGACTGCAACACGTTGCAACCGCCCTAGAATAGTCGATGCCGTTCGCGTGAGAGAGGATCCTCTGCAAAGGCGCATGCAAACTAACACGCGCGGTGCTCATCGTCGTCGATAAATATTCAGTTGCGAAGGGGAATGGAGGGGTTGCTGGGTAGAATATGGAAGGAAAGAGGAAGGAAGGTCGGAGGATCTCGTTCGTTTCCTAGGATCGTCGCTGAAAAATGAGTTTATCCTGGATCGAGGCGACCTCGGTCCGGCTGAGCTCGCCTGCTCGAACAATTTCGAGGGAGCCTGTCGTAGATACGTGCTGGTTGCTTGCTTTTGACGGTCTCTCGAGCAGCGAGAAGGGCCGGTGTATTGGTGCAGCTTCAAGGGTGGCGGCCAAAGGGAGAGACGCATCGGTCTCCGTAGCTAATTTATGACTTCGGAGGTGAATTTTGTGCAGGAAACACATCAAAGTTCAGTAACGGTCAATGCAACCCGTGCACATGCACGTATACGCGTACACATGCGCGCATGGGCGAATATATGCGAAGAGGGAGGGCAGAGGAGAGAGGGGTTTAAAAGGAGAACCGAGGCAAGGAGGCGAAGAGAGAAAGAGAGAGAAGCTTCACGGACGGTAAAGCAACCACGGGCCACGCTCTAACTACGTTAAAAGTTTTAATATTAGTTTAGTCGACGGCCACGGTAGATTGAGACGTAATTCCAGGTAATACCACGGTTCTACGAGCTACTTCCAGCTAATACCGAACGAAACGCGTTCTACAAAGGACCCTCCAGTCTCCGCGCTCCTTAATCTGCATTAAACTCGACGTTCGGTAGCCCGCCTACCGTCAACGAACGAGCTACTGTCCGCGATCATAAGGCATCTTCGGTTTTCCACGTACGATTCCGCCAGGCTTTTGCTCTCTTTATCC
The DNA here is from genome assembly GCF_001652005.2 of Ceratina calcarata. Lineage (NCBI taxonomy): Eukaryota > Metazoa > Arthropoda > Insecta > Hymenoptera > Apidae > Ceratina > Ceratina calcarata. Next base: position 971,856 of record NW_017137499.1, on the reverse strand, counting down.
GTGCCACAGGCGCTACGGGGGTATACCAAAGAATCCGGAACCCTTTCGAGTCGGTTCGGCACGATACACGTCAGAATTGCTCGACTGGTCATTGTTTTAGAGAGGAGATGGCTGATAAAATACTAATTTTATGGAAATGAAGAATGCATACTTGATATGATGTTTTTAAATTTTTATTAAAATACATGAAGTTGTTAGGATATACTCGTCCAAGTATTGGAAATTAGCATTTGCAATTGAGATTCGATAGGTATATGTCAGTGCCTGCTAATAGTTATGTCTATAACTACTGTTTCATCGTTAGTGGAAAATCGTCATGAGAATTGTGTATCTTCCTAAACGGCAAGTTTCTTAGTTGAATTCGTTTCTTGCTTGCTATCACGCAGAAACACTGGAAGTTGACAGGGACTAGTTGCCCGTGACTTTCCATCACAGGGTTGATACTCCCGGCGAAGGAAAAGAAACGACGCTCCTTCCTCTGGAGCAGAGACGCTCGCTCAGGAGGAACGGAAAAAATGCACCTGCGACGGGTAATAATTTGCGCCGTCCAGGAAACCTAAGGGCTGGGGTGGGCCAGCAGAGGGTGGCGAGGGTGGCTGGAAGAAAATAACTCGGAGGTGGACCACGCGTTTTGCTCTCTCTCTCTCCCCCTTTCTCTTTTCTCTCTTTTCTCTTGGAAGCTCGTCTCCGTACCAGCAAAATCGTACCTCCGCCCTATCTTTCTCCATCTCCTGCTGTTCCTCCATCTTTATCCGCCTCTCTCGCTCTCGCCTCTTCTTCTCTTCTCTCGTGGCCCTCTCTTTCCATTCGTGGCCCCTGCCTCCCTTCCTTGGAAGCGATTCGATGCGTGCGTACGAACACAACCGAGAAAAGTTTTACTCTCACCAACACTGTCTCACGGTAGCGCACATCCAACCTCCTCTCGCCTCTCTCATCCTCTTTACCATTTTCTCTCTCCGTCCGTATCTCGTCGGTCGTCTGTGTTTCACGGATATCTCTCTCCGTTTCTCTCCTCTCCTCTAATCTAACTCCTCACGAGCTCACACAGCCGCGCAACTCCTGATGATGTAGCAACGCGCCGCTCGGCGGGCCCTCTCTCCTCACCAATACTAGCTGAAAATCCTCCTCTGGTTCCTTCCACTTCCACCTCCGTTGCCTCTTCGTTCTCCACCTCCTCTTCCTACGGCGTCCTCCTACTGACGCTGCTGCTGCCGCGCCACGCCGCCGCCGCCGCTCTCTCGGCTGTATACGACCTCTCGGTGTTGCTCGTGGAAAATCGCCGCTCCTCGCCGACGACGTCGCGGCGCGCACCGTTTGGACAAATCTCTCGTACGGCTGGCTAACGTCGATCTACGGTCACCCCTTTTCGCTATCGTGGGCGCGCGTTCTCTCATCGCTACGCTGTGTCCGACTTGATCCAGGATCTTATCAGTGACCGCATCTTCGCACGGTACTGGTAGATCACCAGGCGGATCCTCCGATGTACTCGTGCCGTGAACCACCCTCGTGAGATCGGGATGAACGAGTAAGTAGAAATCGTGCAAATGCTGTACGCAACTATTCTTGTACGCGGTTAGGCTTATTGATGATGCCAATATTCTTTTTCTTTCATCGCTTTCTTCTATTATTCACCATCTTGGTTGCATACGCGTTCTCACATTACGATCACATTTTTTAGTCTCTATTTGGTAATCTTTTCTTTGATATATGAAATTCTACATAACTGACGTGAGCATTTTTATTATATAGACACTTCCGAGTTATTTTCGGTTTTGTTCGAAGTTATTTTGTGCCATTTCTTGGGAACGTAGACATAGAACATTAAGTCCACTGTATCAAACCCCACATAACAGATCCGATGCTAAGAGCAAAATCACTCGCTACATCGTTTGTGTAAAATAATATGTTCACATTATCTGATCCAAAACGTCGTGAAATCTGTTCACTATCTCCTAAACACCACTGTTCAATTTTGTACGACTGATTCCGCAAACACTCGTGAAAGAACGCGCATCCGTTCGGCTCGCCGCGTTCTCCACAGTCTGACACGCTCCTCGCGACTTCAAGTTCGCGTGGTGGTAGGTAGGCCTCCGTGCGATAGGCGGGCAACCAGTGCACTTGGAATTTGATTTTCGTCAAAGTTTCCAAGGTGAACCGGTTGCACTTGCAAGTGCGCGCATCTGCAAGAGTATACATATAGGTGAGTGTCGAGGGGGTCGCAAAGGGGGCCACAGCAGAAAGAGAGAGAGAGAGAGAGAGAGAGGGAGAGAGAGGATTAGCGGTAGAGGGCGAGGGGTACTTTGGCCTGGAACTTTGTTCTTGTTCTTGCGAAGAACTTCGACTCACCTTCTCCTCGCCTATCTCGGTCTCACCCGCTGTTGGACCCCCCTTACCCCCACCCGGTTCGCCGCGGTTCGTGCCATTGAACAAACTAGTCCGCTTCAACGATAGTTACTTCTTTCTTGTTACGCGGCTAGCAAGTTTCGCACCAACGCTCGCGCCGGTTGTGGTGAACTTGGTAAGGAAGCCCGTTTCCTACGTTCACTCTCGCTCTCTTTCTCGACTCACTCTCTCCTCCGGCACGGAGTTTGTGTCTGGTGCTCCGTTTTCGGCCACGAAGGATCACCAGGATTCGGGGTTAACGACAGCTGGCGCGTTTCGTCCCGGTTTCCAAAGACAGAGCCGATCAAGGCCAAGTACAAGAGGACTTCTTTGGTACCGTCCGGAGAGTTTCCTCCTGCCGGTCTTAAGTCGATTCGGTCTGAACTTAAGCCGGAGTTTCGCACGTATACGCCGTTTCCTCCAACTGTACCTGTGTCGCGGTGCAGTCGGTGCAAGCGATGCTGGGTGAGCCGTGTTCGTTTGCTCCCTTCGATGGAAACTGGTACCTCGTCAGATTGTATCTGTTGTTAGAATAATTGCAAGATGGATAGAGAATCAGATGCCATTTTTTACCGTTAATATTCTTTATGTAATAATCATTAATTACTTTGTAAAAAATACATTCTTTATATATATGTACATATATTTTCACTTCACATCAGTTACATGGTTTTTGCGGATCGTTTTCCCAAGGAATAACTTCGTTTGACATCTGATACCATGTTTCTACCCTTGTGCTACCACCGCGTCCGGGGGTGTTCGATCGGAGGATGATTAATTACGCGAGGTTCTTAAGAATTCTTCCGTCACCTTACCACGGCGAACGAGAGAGACAAAGGGGGATGAGAGAGAGAGAGAGAGAGACAGTTCGCGATAGGGGTGGGGGAGAGCACGCGAGGAGAGAAGCAGAGAGAAAGAGGGAGAGAGAATGAGAGAGATAGCTGGTAGGGGAATTGTTACCCGAAGTTTAAACTTGGTTGTCGACTGCCGTTAACAAGGTTTGCCATGGGGCTGGTTCAGTAGTGTCTAGGTCTCGGGGTGTGCCACATCTCGCGCTCATGTTCATTCCCGCGTCTTGGCTGCGTCTTCAAAGCCGCCGAGCACTCGTCGCGATTTCATCTTTTCATCGAACGTCTTTGATATCCTATGCCGACGGTGCGCAATCGAGTGGGACTGTACCGTCACGCTTAAAACTGCAACGGTACTCTTTGTGCTCTGCTCTGTGTGTTCGTCTGACATTTGGTGCACGCGTGCAATCGTACAGCTGACTCGATAAACAAATGATTTGGATGAAATTTTTTGGTGGCTCGACTGATCTGAAGTGTTAAAGATTTTCTACTGGTAGGTACAGAATCGTTTCCTCAATTGGCTTTGTATTAGAATTTACATGGTGGGATCAGAAACCGTAAGCAGAGATGTTCATGCCTTACTATGCAACTTTCCTATTACCAAAGTTTGAAAAATATTAGACAGAAGATAGACCCGTTATCGATGACACTAGTAAGTCCTCGCGTCGGATAGCTTCGTATCTCGTGGCGCTCCCTTCCGAGGAGCAAGGGTCGTCCTCGGGGGCGTTCGAAGATTACAGAGCGTGCGGGGGTTGAATTTAGGAGGAAGAATCGCGGTGAAGCTACCGACGTCGGGTGAAAACTCATCCCCACCTCCTGCGTGTTCACTGATTATATCGATTCGAGGCCTACCTAACGGAATTACGTTTGGAGTGGTCCTAACCTCGGGCAACCTTAAAGGCACCGGCTACGGGGCCGTCGCCCAGTGTTTTCTACGACCGCGAGACCTAAAGCCGATGACTTCAAAACGAATAGATATAAAATATTCTGATTCATGCTTGGATTCTTCCGAATTATTATGAAAGTACTAATCTTCTTTATTTCGTGACTAATATATTTTGCAAAATTAGTTTCTTTCATTGAATGGTAATTGTGATAATATTACAGTGGGTGGATTAATTGCTTTGTTAGGTAGTTTTTAATATCAGTTGATTCGACCTCGGTATTATATGATTTGCAACGATGATGAGTTCTTAGTACGTTTATGCAAACAAATATCTTCTTAGGCTTATTAGTAGTGAAATAATTCAACTACTGAAAGCGATGGATTTTAATGTGACTTTCGGTATAAGAGGACTGATGGGTATAATTAGCTCGAATTAAACAATCGAGGAATGAATATTCATACTTTCCTCTTGCTCTGATATTGTCAAATCAATTATACAAGTTGCAACAGTGAAATTTTCATGCTGTCACTGTTATTAACTGTCTCTTTAGTTTCTTCTTGTCATACTTCGTATCTGAATCCGTCAGATACTTCGCCTAAAAATTAGTTCATTTACGGAATATTCTTAACTAAACGATGGGCTAGATTCTCAATGGCTCTGCTCTCGATTTTCCTTTCAACCATCGAGTAACCACCGTCGCAGCAATCGGTTATCCCGACGGGTATTCGTCGTTGGAACCGTCGCGTCGGCCGTTCGCACGATAGCGTGATCCAATTTGTCGAAGAATGCGCTATCGCGGCTAACTGCGAGACGGCGCGGCGGCGGCGCGGCGTAAGAAGAGGAGGCAAAACGGTAGGACGCGTACCAAGGGGTGATTTGGTCGGTAGGGAGGGTCCTCGTCTTCGGGACGAGAAGTCGAAGAGCCGTAGGGGGGAGGGGGCAGGCAATTAATACGACGCGAAGGCATGCACGTCGGCTGGCAACGGCGAAGGTTCGCTTCATTAGGGCCCGAAGGTAAGGCGGAAGGGTTGATTTTTAGCCGGGAAACCCTCCCACTGCCGCCTCATTGGTTTCCAATTATCGAAATGCCGTCGCCTTAAGGCATCCTCGCCCGCGCCCTCAGCCTGTCCGTCTCCTGTCCGGGATACCTTTCCGCCGGGCGCGTGTATTCGTCGTAAATGCGCCGTAATTTATAGCCGAAACGTGCGAATCGTTTATTCCGCTCGGAATACGACGGCTATCTTGCGAAAGCCAGAGGACGTCCGACCGAAAGGGAGAACCAAACGGCGTTCAAACGCGATCTTGTCGTTGTTACCACGTTAATCGTGGCGAAGTGAATTTAATTTGATCTTGACAGTCTCGCATAGACGATAATTAAATATCAATTTGACGTTTGGCTTGGAATAAGTACATCGACAGAAATTACCGCTGAAGAACTTGTTACATGAAGTCGTACTCGAGAATTTGATATAACAACGACAGTTATAGTTTTAACAACGATCGCATTCAATTGGTAACGCGGAGATGCTGGGAGCAACGTCGAGTAGCCGCGTTATATCGATCCCGATAAAAATAAATGATTCTAAAGAGCAACAACGATAGACGCGGCGAGGAGAGAGCAAGATAAAAAGCGCAAGGCGAAAGAAAACAGAATTCCGAAGGCAGTTTACCGAAGCGTCGCGCGATATGCGCGGGGGTACGGCGCGGGGGGATTCGAGAGAGCAGCGAGTAACTGCCTATCGAGCGTGCACACCGTCGGTTGGCGGCGGCGTCTCCCGTTTCAGAATTTTGAAAATGCAACGGGCGGCGAAGGGTGTTCCGCGACGTCCACGGCGAGATCCTGGGAATAAAGGCCGGGGATCCAAAGCCTGGCGATGGTTCTCCCGGAGAACCAGTAGAAATCCTGGAATCCCCACGACCGGCTTCCGCACCTGTTTTCCGGTGCATCGAAAAAGAGGCGGGCGTTCTTACGCGTGCCGATGGACAGAGCGAGCTGGCGCGAACCAGAAGAAGAAGAAGAGAATCGGCTAGAGAAGGTGGCTGGCTGCAGAAGAGAAGGAGAAGGTTGAGGTGGCGGCGGGTTGCACGTACAGAGAGCCAGGAGGTGGATGAGGTGGATCACGAGGAGCAGAGCGGTAGTAAGAGGAGTGGAAGAGGTGCAAGAGGAAGAGGAGGACGACAAGGACGAAGAGGAGCAGGAGAAACAGGGTGTACAGGAGGGTGGACGAGGTGGAGAGGTATGGCCGGGGTAAACCTAGCGGGGGTGGTCCAATCAGAGGCGAGTACGGGTGGGGCAGAATACATCCGCCCTCTCCTTCGCGTTACCTCTTGCGACTCACCCCCATACCCCTTTTCTCTCCACGAGGTTGGAATCACCGCTACCTCCGACCGGCACCACCACTATCCACCTTCTTTCTCCTACTACTCTGCCTTCACCTCCTCCTACGTAAGCTTCAGTCTCTCCTCCTCTCTGAAGCCCCCGCGGCTCCTGGCGGCTACCCAAGACAAGTGCCCGCGAGAGATTCTCACGGCATGAGCGGGGATCGTTACGTACGACCGACGGCGAGGATATCCACCGGCCGAGGATTTCCACGAAACAATTTCCGCGCGAGTACGCGAGTCTCAAGGCATCATCAACGACACGCACGCAATGTTGCCCGGCGCCGTTACGAATAAACGGAACGACACCGATTATCTGGACGCGGCCAGCTAGCCGGTGTGATTGAACGCTGCCTGTCATCGGCGACACCCACTCACGCTACGTATACAGATACGCTCGGATGGCGGAAGGATCACGGTGCTACTCCTCTAATTGAGCGATTGACAGTAAGTAGGCAGAACGTTGCTCTTTACTCGCGGCCTTCTTCTTGTGTTTCGTTTGGTACTTCTTCCTACGTGGGTGTGTACGTTGGTGATCGATTAAATCGGACGTTTTTATTAATCGCCTGCCCCGAGTGACCACTGAGAATATCAAACGTAATAATTGAATCAATAGATCGTTTACGTCGTCGTGCCCTAAATACGGAAGCCGATGAGAAATAAATCCGGGGATGATCGTACGTAGAATCGAGGGAGAAAGGGGGAAAGTAGTGTCGGGTGTACGGTCGGATAAACACCTGTGCGCGAGATAGAAACGGAGTTAAAGGGGTCGGGGATGGAAAAAGATAAAGAGACGGCAACAGTAGGGTGTGCTCGGATTGCTCGACCAAAACGCGGATGATTCGATCCTTTCTGAACCATTTCACCCGATTTGCCTCGGTGAAATATCGCCGGCCGACTCGCGGTGAACTGCCACCATACGTGTATACGCGTGTGCCTCGCTTTTCGTCGACTCGTTCCACTGAATTGCGCTGTTTGGCTGAATACGATCGGACACTTCTACTGCTTCTGCTCGACTGTGCCGATTGAACTTGTGCATCGTCGGGTTTCGGGTCTCGCCTCTGTCGCGCATTCTTCACTTATGTTCATCCCCATTATTTATAAATAGAAAAATTGAACATACTAGTGGATGAACGTATTTTCATCTGTAAACTATCAAACGTGCTATAGTTCCAACAAATATAATGTTTGTAAGATATCGGTCATCATTCTATATTTTTTATTAATTTCTTACAAGGGGAAAACGGTTCAGCTTATGGAATTCGTAATTTTTCGTTCGGAGGGTTTTTACGAAATTAGTTGGACGTCACGTAGAACGAGAAAATGGGCAGGACGTGAAAGTGGAGCGATGAGATTATCTTGACCAATAAAGCGAATGGTTCGGAATAACTGCAATTATTTCGTGGCGCGTGTTGCCGGTACCGATTGGGTGATACTGTTTCGTGGCGAACGGAGATAAAAACGCGTTCAACTACGATGGTCCTTAGTGACCTATGATAAATGAGATAATGTTCGCTCACGTAGAAATTGGCACGAATTGGGGGACAGGTGTAAAGAAAAAATAACTTTTTAAATTAAAACGAATTTTACCAGAACGGTATGACATTTCTAAACGTCCATGAGCTAAGCTCTGCTGTTCCTATTTTAAACCATTTGTATGGTCTTGCAATAAACAGGATGCACATTGGTTCCCGTGAAATAATGCGCGCCGTAGCCGGGTAAAATTCATGGTAGGAGACGCTTTATCGCGGCGACTCGCTTGTATACATTTATATTTAAGAGGGAGGACGAAAGTTTCCTGACAACATGGCCGACACGTCTCCGAGCTTTTCTACTCGCCACTCGGTGCTTTCATCGTCTGGCAAGGACGACCTTTATTCTATTCTCGGCGCTCAGAACCGCCCACTTGCAACCTATCCTGCGAAGCAATTTTCGAGGAAAAAACGAGATGCGCGACCGGCCACTTCGGCCATTACGGTGATGCTTCCTTGCGAATTCGCCCCGATATGCGCTCTTCTTTGCGAAACTTCGTCCACGCCTCGCTTTTCCTATGCAGAACGGAAGCGGATAATATACTTTCCGAGAGTTTCCGTCGATTCGCGAGAGAATACCTTTGTCGGGGGAAGTGCACCATGCAATGCGATATTTTATTCCCGGTTTCTGGTTCACACAGCTTGCAATCTCATTGATACAAAAGAAATTATTACATTGTCCAAACGGATCAACTACTAAATTCTTTATAAGCATATTTCACGATGTCAACAATCGTATTAATTAATTCCGTTCTTCAAATAATATGCTCGTCATTTATTGATTTGTACTACTTTCAATATTAGTTTTGTTCAAGAGACATTATATACTATAAAGAATACCGGAGTCAGTGAATCACTCTGTCAGCCAGCCGCGAGTTAACAAGTTCGCGATCGACATGGACGCGTCAAGCACGTCAAGTTGTTTAAGCACGCAGTCACGCGAGAGCACGTCCGCGAAACACGCGAACCGAAGGATTTCCACGGACGGGCGTTGCGTTCATCCCGTGGGTCTGCCACTCGTTTATCGTACACACGGAACGACGAAAGGAACGACGACAGTCTGTCGTCGTCGATAATAAAATGAAGTAATGCGAGAAATAATGCATTGGAAACGCGTGTGGTTTGACGAATAAAGGCTCATTTACCTGAACGAGCCAACCAGTCGAAGCATTCATTCATAACGTTTTATCATTATTTCTAATTATTTACCAACGTGTATATCATTGGGTTGAATGAACACGGCATACATTAAAAAATGAAATACATGCCAACTTTCAGGTCTCTTTGTTTTGCTGATTGCTTCTTTGACGAGTGAAAAGATTTTGATAAATAATATATTGTATCTGATTTCTGAATTAAGTAATCTGTGTTTCGACGTTCTGGTAGACCTGTTCACGGTTCGTCGATGGTATAAATGAACCTTTACGGAATACATTTGAGAGCAGAAATAACGTTGGTTGAATCAATGAATCGAAGGAGAAAGTGATAACGCGACGTCACAGTTTTGTGAATGAGGATGCGTAGAGGCGGCGTTAATATACTCTTCTCGGTACACTCATTGATCGCCGCCTGTATTATGCTCATTGTTACAGGCCCGCGCCGTCACAATTATTACGTAGCTACCCATTAGCCGCGTGTTCTAATGCATCGCGAGCGAACGTTTAATTGCTGGCAACGAACGAACGTGTAGGAAAGCATGGCTCAGACCGAGTAATAGGTTGTCGTGTATTTTTGGCAAGCTCTTCCAGCACGCCGTATGTATGAAAAGGGCTTTTGTTTTTTTTGTTAACGCGTTACGGCTTTTGAAACGCAGATTGGAGCGCATGTAGGATTTTTCAGATGCGGCGAATCGCTATGCAGACACAGAGGGATATGTCGGAGTTTTTCAATAATTGAATACATCACAAACGGGAATGTAAGGAATGTTTGCGTGACGGTATTTTGTTAAAGGCGATATAAATGAAATTTTATTGAATAATCTTCAACGAGTTACAATGGTTGCTAGAAATATTATTTAATCTACGAGTTTAACTTATTGATTAACTTGCGTGCATGAAAAGTAAATAGAACAAAATCTACGATTGTTTAAACTGACTAATTCGCAAGATACAAAGAATCGCACTATGGTTCCCGTCGACGTAAGCAACGGTGACGCCGCAATTTTTCTCAACTGTTTTCAAATCCATTCCGCGACGAAAATCGAGACACGGGCAAGGCGAGAAAGCGGGAACAACGGAAAGCTGGCAGGAGAACCGAGAGCCAACGAAGGAAACTTTTCCCGTGCAAAGTACCACGCGGACTGGCTCGAGGTTATGAAATTCTGATGGCTCATAAAATGTAAGAAAATTTACAGACTTCGTCTTCTCTCTTCCTTTCTTCTCCCGGCTGGCCTCGGTCGTTTCGGCCTCCTTTCGCGTCGTCCTGCCTCGTTTCTCCTCCGTTTCGTGGTGTGCCTTGGAACGGAAGAACGGCTGGAGGGCGTAAAAGGGGACGTCGGCGTAAAGTTTAAAACTCGTGGCAATCGATTAAGAACCTTGGAAGAGAGAACCCCGGCTCGTTCGTCCTTCGTTGTTTCTCTTCGACTCGAAACCCTTTCGCCTATCCCACGAGACTAATTTTTGACGGTTAATCGTGTAATTCCTTGAAGAAACGCGACTTCGATGATTGCATTAGTCAATAGAAGGAGATTCTCGTTGACATTAACTGTTCGACAGATCCGCGCGAGCCAAACGTACGACTGGCCAAGGGTAATGAATTTTTGTGCGCGAATAACGATATTAATCACGATGACCCGTCTTTCGAGGAGTTGTTCCGTTTCGAGTTGGCTACTCCCGTGCCAAGATCGCTTCATTATCGGTCAAATTGTTGCTATTTGATAGGAATCAATAGTCTCCTGTGAGCGTTATTTAGTCGCCAGTTATTGGCATCCATTCAGCAGAGTGTCTCTAAATTGGTAATGGTTCCGAAGTTTTAAGAGCAAACTCGTGGTGATTTAACCGATTCTCTCACTACTCTGCTTTCGCGTTGGCTATCATAGGACATCTCTAGTGGTACTAAATCAATTTTTATAGTATTATAAAAGTGTCAAAACGGGAAGTGTAATTTGGCTGGACTTAGAACTCCAAACGTACATACAAGTGGTAGTAAATTGAAATTAAATTTTTCAAATTAAATTTTCTCATCATTTGGAGCTTCTTCTATCACGGTTCGTCGTTAATCAGAATCGTTTTATGTCGACTAGGGCCGGGAAGGGGATAATTAACGTCAACCAAATGAATAAGAGTTGATCAGTGGAAATTACGCGAGGAAGTACACAAAGGGCGATGGTCCAACTATTTTCGTCTATTATCGAGAACTTCTCAAATCACGGATCCCCACCTCGGGACACTCTTTCAACCGGTCTAGACGTTTTGTGAAGCTCCTGCCGTAGACGGGGCGATCGCTCGGACTATTAGATGCCTGAAGGGAGACAACAATTTTAATTATTCCCTCGATCGACGATTCTCTAAAGACGATCACTAGTCATATTTCGATCTGAATACTTTGCTCATAAAAATAGTTTGTTTTAAAGAGTAATATATATATAATCGAGTTATAGTCTCTTACTGTGTAAAGAGAATTTCCTGGCAATAATAGTAGGACAAAGTTAGTGCAAGTTTTCAAGAACGAGCTTGCAAACGTTTATTCTTATCAGAACTTTCTTTCCTAAACTAGTTCTCTCTGTTAATAATATTAAACCTTCTGCGAATGTGAAGGTGAAAATTAGAAAAATCAGAGGAACGAATTTTAATAAAAATCGGAGGAAGTACGTGGAGTTCTGCGAAATTCTATTGAGGGAATTGCGTGAGAACAATAACGGTGCTTTCGTAGTTTATCGCGTAACGACTGCGAGCGAATTGTACCCGGGGAAAATTTTCCCTGGATGTAGCCGGGAGAATCTTTAGCCGGCGATGCTCGGCCCGACACTCGCCAATCTCGCGCGTATAATTATGTATAAAGGCGACGACAACGACGACGACGATGACGACGACGACGACGACGACGACGATGGGGCCCGGAGTTAGCGAGGCTGATGGCGGTGACGGTGGTGGCTCGCCGCTCAAAATACGTCTAAATATTAATGAGCTGTCCCTGCCTACGGCGTGGCGCACCACCTTCGTTTCGGGCATTCACGCTTTCCTCCAGACCGGTGCGACGGCTGCGTGTAGGTGCGACGGCGTTCTCGAAAAGTGTGTGCCGTCGGTGTAAAATTAACGTGGACCAGGCGAGGGGTTGCTCGTTGTTACCCGCGTGTCGGGTGCGAAACACATACCTGTGGGGGGAGAGCTTAGTTTCGAGTGTGTCGAACGATAATTATATTTTTCCCCTTTCGTACACGTTGATCATAGTCATTTTTAATCGGCCCGGTTCCAAATGGAAAGTCACGTTGTCGTTAAAATGTGAAAGGTTCATGCACAAGTGAAACGATTTCATTGATTGAAGTATAGGTCGCTCGTTTCCGTGTACGACGGATGTTACGGAACATGTTTCCAATTTTATAGCGATGGAAAGTAGCGTTGATCGATAACTATTATAAATGGACATTGGTTTCAAGCACTGAGAATAGTAACTAGTTCTTCAAAAGCAATAAATAGTATAACGTCGTCTTCCGCGTGCGGCTTTCTATCAAGAGTCGTGTCTTTTGTACTGGAAATCTACGTATGGTTATAGACAGTATTATGGAAAATGGTTTCATATTAAAATTTAATGTTGTAAAACACGATTAGGATAATATTCATTCCTTAATCATAATCATTTCCTAATGTAATTTCTTAAAATTTTAATACATGGTGCTTCTAATAGTAAGTAGCACGAGTCCATACATGATCAGACAACTTTTACAAAATTTTAAACGCACATGTGCGGTACTATTTATTCCGTTTTGTTTAATTATCTTCACTAGATTCTATCTAAGGACTAAACTTCCAATTTCACGTTTTTCGTTTTCCTTCTTTTTCTGACCCTCAACTACCACTGTTGAACGACAGAGCAAGGAGACTTCCACAACTAGGAAAGGGAGAAAATAGGGTCGAAGGGGTTGACAGGAAGGAGTTACCTGATAGTTAGTACAAAGACTGTCATGTAAGATGCGCCGTCAAGTAGCAGTCACTTCGTCCTCGTACCCCTATCTTACCCACCAGCCCTTCATTTTGTTCTCCTCCTATTTTCCCGGTGCTCCTTCTGTTCTCTTCGTTCCTGGCTGGCAGATCCTTCGGGACGGCTAATTGTGAGCGACAGTCGCAACGAGTACCAGAAGGAGGGATCAACGTTGCTTTCGAGAACTTCTCAAAAGGTTCGTCGACGGCGCGCGCATTATCAAAGAATTTCGCTGATAAGATTGTCGCCAAACACGCCAAATTATCTACTAAATTACCAGTTATCCTTCGAAGACTTTAAACCATTATTATGATCGCGATTCTCAGACGTAATAGACACCTCGGTTACGGAACGTCTGTGAAAAATTTCAACTGGAATCAGTTGAACGTTTTCCTCCTGCAAGCAGCGTGCACATTACATACATAAATGTCATGCACTCTTTCGTGCACTTGTTGTGACACTTTTAGATTTAAATCGTGGCGACGAAATGTCACATGTATATTCAATTCTCCGCAGCTATACATAGAATGAAAACAGTCTGATTGTTATCCGGCCAACTTTGCGCATTAAACGCGTCGGAGGAACACCATAGTAGCAGGTGTTCCTCTCTTTTAGAATTGGGAAACCTATTCGCTACATTTCTCGCGGAGTATCGGCAAACGTTCCACCATCGATTATTCCGAGAAAGTGAACGAAACTGGGTAGATTCGTAGGTGCATTCGAAAACCGCGCATCTGCTCACCACTCTCTCGCTTTCGCGGGATGCAACCGACCCACCCAGTTTACTTATCGTTTCGAAGAACGGCGACTATATTTACCATCTCTCGTAGGTACTTAATTTTGCTTTCGAAATTAATTCTGCCGGGGAGAATATGGGAGGGGAACGGCGTAGATGTTAGCTAAAGGTAAGAGTTGCATCGGTGGCCGGGGCGATGGTGTTGGTGGCACATTGAAATACCGGCGATATGCCGGCGAGGCGAGGCTCGAGGAAACTTCCGCCGAGTATTTTCCCGGGACTGTCTCTCACAATTAGAATTCTCTCCGGAGAGAGGGATTGATAGAGAAAGAGAGGGATAGTCGGCCTTGCAGTCGCAGAGGCGCGGAGTACCGCGCAGATAGGTGCCCATTAGGGGAGGGGTGGCGTCGTCGATTTTCCGAAAATAGAGACGGAGAATGCGCGAGAGGGACGGGACGATGATTTATTGTGTCCTGGGAATGTTCCTCTCGCAGGGCCGCGGGTCTAGTTGCTGTGAGCTAGAAATATCGTTCGTTCGAATATGGCTCGCTTTTTAAACATGTTGAAAAGTTGAAATAGATTGATGGTTTCGAAATAGTCTTATTTGCGGGGATAGTAGCTTTATTGTCACACGAAATTAAATGGAAAAAATCATAGCACATCGGATCAGAGTTTCGACGAAGGTTATGCAATCGCCCATCACGTTTTCCATTTCGTCATCGTTCCGTCGAGAGGGAAATGCAGCGAAGAGCCGCGATGAAATCGCGTGACGCGCAATTCGATAGTTCGGACGGGCGGGCTCCCAGGAATAGTTGGTTATCGGCCTGGCGAGTGCTGAGCCCCTGGGTCTGGGGTGTGTGTCTTTAGAAAAGCATTAGTGTCCGGAATTAATTGATCGCGGAAGGGAAGTGGATATCTACGCGAGCTTACATGTTGTAATGCGAGAAATAATCTCTTCCATTCCGGCTTCCTCTCTCTCTCTCTCTCTCTCTCTCTCTCTCCGCGTGTACCTACTCTCCCTTTCTCTCGGCCGCTGCGCCGGTGTCGGGGGTGCAGGGTAATATCGGTACTACCCTGTACCAGTCGATGAGCCACTCGCCGCCCCATTCCCCTCTTCATGGCTCTTCTTGCATTTGCCTCCTACACACGACCGTGTGCTCGGGGCAACGATATAATCCGGTGGGCTCGTTCCTCGTGACGTTTGCCCGCGTTTTTTTAATACCGGAGCACCTCTCGACACGTATCAACCTCGTTTTTCACCTACCGGGTCTCTTCCCTGCCGCGTACGTTTAATACGTTCCAAACAGGGTCCAAACGATGCGTTTCTTTACTCGTTTCTACAAACACGTCCCCGAGAGCATGAAATTCGACCATCGGACTCAGCCACCTGATTAACGCGCTCCGTTTTCTGTCTATAAGCCAGCTTTTTATCCGTTGGACATTTATCATTCGATGCGAAGTGGCGGAAAATATATCCGTTTGAGAGCGTCTACAGGCTAGTAGAAATGTAGCTTTGAAGTCGGGAATCTGATTCTGTGATATTTTAATTCAACTAGTTAATACTGAAGATATTATATAATAATTCTAATGATATTTGTATTTTCATCATGACTTGGTTTAATTTTTCGCTAAGTACGATTTTCGAAACGAAATCATCTGAACTTCTCACAGCGTCATCATTTTTTCCTTCTCATTTGTGTCATCGCTGAGGATTCTCAACGCCAGAGGCAAAGAGGCGCGCAACGGTTAGAAACGTTTGTTTGAGGAGGCCGAGGGCCGACGGTTATTAAGCTCAGGCCACAGACCACATCAGAGCCAAGTAGAAAGGCCCCTTGGCGTATTCGCTTGGCCTAACCCTTTCTCTCTCTTGCCCGCTTCGTCTCTTGGAGGCGAAGCGCGTCCGCGTATCTATCATAATTTACGATGCCTCGCGTACCTCTCCCCGGTCTCTGACGATCAATCCTTCATAGATTTCATTCGACCGTCGACCAGACGAGAAGTTTTAATACGAAATGCATATTTCATTCTCCGCGGCTGTCCCCTCGAGTTGCAGTTGCCTGCTGCAGCTTGTCTCGCGGCACAGCGCAGCGTGGAGTGCTGCGCCGTGGCTTGACGTCTGCATCATTCTAAGCCGGCATCTGATTACGCGTGCAATAGGATTAAGTGATTCCGAGGAACTCGTCTGAGCATAATTAAATTTCCATTCACTCGACGATCATAGTTCACGATTCATGTATCACGCTTGTAGTACTTAGAACGATAACAAGATTTGTTAATCGATACTTCAGGATCGATATAATTCGATTTTTATTTTTTGAAAGCGAGCGTGTGTTACCGACGTCGGGTGTATCGATTAACTTTGAGGAACACAGGCAAGAAGAGGTAACTCGAAGGTAGAAAGTGCCGTGATACGAGGATATAGAACTATCATGTATACCTAGGTGTTCCTGATTGCGGCTCGCATTGACGCATCAATCATAATTTCAATTATTCAATGACTTTGATAAGCGGCAAATTGTTCACGCATTTACCAGCTATATGAAAGACATGTTCAAACACAGTTTCGAACATTTTTCATAAACTGTTCTTAATTGCAAGTTAATGATTCATATAAAACAGTAAGACTCGCAAATAAAAATACGATTCCTATAAATGATATAACAATAACGATCAAATAAAAGTTGTTTTTCTTTTAATTTCGAAACGAAAAACGAGTTACGTATGATTATTTGGCATTTTATTGATGTTGACAAAATCCGACCATTCCAGCGT
>NW_017137499.1:911426-954487 GCF_001652005.2 Ceratina calcarata | reverse complement strand
TTTTTTTTGTTGTTTATTATTAGCAATTTTCTTCCGACGTCTGATTTCTTTTTAAAAAATGCGTTTCTAAAGTGCATAAACTTTTGGGATTGACTGTATAGTCAAAACATCCTTAAATAATTTGCAATCGTCTGTCAGATGTGCAAATTATATTTCAGGGACTTGTCCGGAATCGATCAGGAATCGATCGGGGAGAAATTCCCTTGAAATCCGGAGCATAAGGTGGCTAGGTCCGCGATACCGACTACCGCGTGTCTGGGCGAAACACACCTATCCAGCCACTTAGACGCAATCACGAAAGCAATTGGAATCGGTAAATATCTGATTCGGCTGGTGCAAAGGGAAGCTCGCGGGCGAGGGTTGAAACGAGAGAGAGAGAAAGAGAGAGAGAGAGAGGAGGCATCGGGCGTGTAAGCGTTTAGCTGGATCGAGTAGTAGTCGGTTTGATATCAGTCAGATATGTCCTTGAAACATGCAAGCCGTGTAACATCGCGCCGCGCCAGTTGATAAAGGATGCCGATAGTCGCGCAAGCCAAGCCGGGCTCGCACGCCTCTGCGTTGAACGCTCCCACGCGCTTCGCGTAATGGATACAAGCGCCCGCTTTCCCTTTCGCTCCCACCGCTTCGCCCTTTCGGTTTTCCGGTCCCTGTTGCACCCCGCGTGCAGCCGGCTCGATCTCTGCCCCCTTCCGCGTTGCCCTCCATCGTTTCCACGGGATATCTGCCTCTAGGCACGTTGCAGAAGCACCGAGATCCGACGTGATAAGTGGTTAAACGGCGGTAAGTAAATGTTGTAACGCGCGTACCGAGCGGGGCTTCAAAGAGGCTGAGTTATGCGCCGCGAGACGATTATGCGTATCGCGCGCGACCGCCAACGTCGCCGCGGTGTTATGAGATTAGGTTTAGGGGCGGAATTACGTTTGTTTCCCGGGTGAACGACGGTAACGGGGTGGTTATTCGCGGTGACGTCGGCTTCAGGTGGTTTTAAGGGTGGGTGGCCACTGGCAGGTACCATTGCACGTTCAATTTGTAAGTTTCGTGCACTGCATTTGATTATCTGAATATTCAGTTTAATGCATTGAATTTATGTATGTACGCATACTGAAGCTTGAAACGGAATCGTATTTATAAAAATGAAAGAGTCTTCAAAGGGTAGTAAGTACACCAATTACCTAGCGGAACACGTGACGTGAGAGAGACCTTGAGACGGAGACGTGAACATTGCCCGAGGCAATTTTATTACGTGCGTTGTAGCAATTGGTCGTGGTTACGATTACGTGTATTTTAATACTCGTTGAATCTTAACGCGCAGTGTTTTAAAGGATTAGTTATCGTAAATCTTTTTGTTATTTTTGATTATCTACTACGTCTTCTAAGAGATATCTACGAATGCTACTAATTCTCTCTCCTATTTCGAGCCACGTCCACGAATTTCGGTACAATATTATTAACAAGTCGCTTCCCTTTAAATCATGCCCGCCGGCTAATAACAGGGAGACACATGACATTCGTGCATGGCAATAATTAATTTTCGCAATTATGCCCGCCTTCGTTCCTTCCTACTTCGCATCGCCTCACACGATGTAGTGCCTTCCTCATCCCCTATCCTCCTCTTCCAACGCGTTTAACCCCTTCCTTCCGGGAAACGTATCCTTAAAAATTAACCTGCTTCTACTGAAACCATTTGTAACTCGTCACGAATCGTTTTCTGCTTTCAGGTAAATACCACGACGTCTATGTAGAGCAGTATTTAACTTATTAGTCGTTCGAAACGCCTCTTCCTGGTGGGTAAGTCGAGACATGTTCATTTTGACACATCCCAGGTCAATGTTACTTTTTGCGATAATCCAATTCAGTTGCGAAGCTTTTACAGAAATATACTGTATTATAAATGTACCAGTCGAGATTCTATACACAGTAATCTTATCACATAACTAGATTAAAGCATTTTCTAAAGATGAGTTTTCATATTAATATGATTAGATTTCGGATATGAAATAATTTAATTAAATTAAATAAAAATCACAATTATTTCATTATTTTTATAAAGTTTGAACTTGAGATGTTAGTCAGTATATTTCTATAACTGCTAAGGGAATAGAATTCTGTACAATACATATAGAAAAGATAATAGAAGACAAATAAGTTTGCGACGAAAACTAATTGAATCGGCCACTCTAAAAGTCTCTCGTTTCTCATAATACATTTTCTTGGATAGACGAATATACGTTTTTCGTTCCGTTCCTCACCCCTCGTTCATCGTTGAATAATCGGCTCGTTCAGCAAATCAAACAGTGCTCTGTCACGATGCCACCGAGTGAAATAATAAATTCCGTTCGCGGACACAAACTTTCTTTTTGTCGACGACAACACCGGTCGCGGTCGATCTCGGTTAGAAGGTACGCAGGGGGGTATTCGCAGCGGCGGGAGTAAATTAGTAATTAGAAATCTGATACCGGCAAGGCAAGTCGGTGTTGTTTCGGCATTGCGTGGCGGTGCGCGTCGCGTGGACTTCTGCGACAGGCACGGCCTCGCGTGACCCGATCCGACGCCCCAGTTGGGGTGGTGGCCCGGGGGTAGCCCTGAGCAAGGAGCAACCGAACCGAGGGGGGAAACCCGTCCGGGAAAACGTAAGGGATGACAATTATGCCCTACAGGTAATTGCCAGGTTGCAGCTAAACGGAGCGAGCGGCCTAGCCTCTGACCCCTCGGTGCACGTCTATCCACCTGCCCCGAAACGCGAGCTTTCATCGGAAAATCATGGCCTTTAAAAAGCGTCACGCTTACCAAAGCCTTCTAGTTTATCCTGGTTTTTGTGTTTTATCGCGTCAGTCATGGATTTCTTTATTCGATAATTGATTTCATCCCCTAACTCCTTATTTCTTACATTAATTCATTTGAAAACAAAATCCATAGACATATTGCTTTTCCTTGTGCGCTTTCGTTAGTGCATTTTGCTTCATTTTAATTTTTAAGCCTGATTCAATTTTCATAAATCAAACGCCTTTAAAATTAGTATAGCTCTGTGTTTTTAAGTGCTGACAGGATATTAGAGCTGCAGCCAACGGTTATGGTATTTTTTTATATTCGGCTATAGTCGATCAAGCCGTTGGCTATAGATGTCTCTTTCGCTGTTTGATTGATTTAAATGCGCTGAATAAGTCATCCCTCGAAAACGCTGTACAATTCTGTTTTCATGCCGGGCGACATGACGTGTCTGACACGTTATCTTTTACCTCCATACTTTGCGCCGGTATTTCATTGATCGCCTGTAATATTGTATAATCCAACAATACTACATTGTTCTACGCGATATGTAACTTTTACATAATAACCGTACAAAATGCTGGACGAAAACTTGTCGCGGTTTACTTCATTGTTTCAAACGTTTTGCTCGATCACAATAGTTAAATATATC
The DNA here is from genome assembly GCF_001652005.2 of Ceratina calcarata. Lineage (NCBI taxonomy): Eukaryota > Metazoa > Arthropoda > Insecta > Hymenoptera > Apidae > Ceratina > Ceratina calcarata. Next base: position 951,069 of record NW_017137499.1, on the reverse strand, counting down.
GTCGATCGCTTTAACTAATAACTAAGACCGTAAAGATTATCACTTAAATTAAAAATAGCTAATAGAAAAGACGACAGGATAAAAATTTAGAAATCGCAAAATTCGTTCACGATGTAGGGAGGGTAGCGTGACCGGGATAAGAGGACAGGTGAAGTTAGACCTTTCGGCGACAATCGTCCACGAAATTAGCCGTAAATGTGTGTTATTTCGGCCGGCAGGCCGGCGAGGCATGTGATGTGACGTATGTATGTACATGCCGGGGCATCTATTATGAAAGCAGTCCCCGTAAAGGCTGCCGCCGTCTGACGCTGGTCCCGCACGCGCGTTTTCCCACGTGCTCTTAAGCCACGTAGTCCGCTCGCGAGTAGCAAGCAACGCGATGGCCATAAGCGGCGGCCAGTCGGCGCGGTCGCGTTTAGAACTGCTTAGGGTGACTTCGCCCAGGGAGGGAGTCGTGACGGAGGGGTGGAAAGTACATTCGCACCGCGCTATACCGCTGTCACTTTTGTCATGTTATTGGCGTCGCACCGCGAGAGGCCACGTGGCCCGACGTGGAAAAACGCGGGCATAAGTCAGCACGTAGCTTGCGCGCGACACGCCGCACGTCAATCCGCGACGCATCGCGATCAGTGTTCAGCGTCGAGCCTTGGCACGCTTTATCAGTTTCCACGTACGTGTCCGTTACGCGAATCGAAACCGGGGTAGTAACGACTTAGACGAATTAGCGTGACGACTACTTATCAACCTTTAGGGTGGGCACGAGCTATCGGACTCAATTTCAATGAAACTCGAACTCGTTCGAGATCGTCTAAGGACTGTTTATACGCTTTCAAGACAGTGATAGCGATCGGAGTGTGAATTCATATCCTTATATGGCTTTACGAATGTAAGTATTCTATTTAACGTTTGTTTTAAAACGGTAGTCGTGTTTGAATTTTGATTTGCTCGTTTGAAAATGAACTTCAGACGGCCAGAGTAGTAAAATAAATTGAAACTTCAATTTTCGTTCTTAAGAAGCTAAGTATACTCGTCTCCCATTACGTTAGTTATTGTTCTCGTTAAGGAAGCCATTAAGTCGATGCATAATTTTACGCGGTGCTTATATGCACCTCGGAATGTTTCCTCGGTAATTTCGTTTCGTGCCAGCGGCACAAAAAGCCACGCGTTGAGAACTGAAAAGTAAAACGAGCAGAGGAGAATAGAAGAGAAAAAATGAAAGGGTAGTCGAACTGTTAGTGTGATGTCGTGTCGTTCGTGTGGCGGTCGCATGCCAGCCGGAGAATTAGCGTCGAGTGGCTAGAGTTACCAGCAAGAGAACACGTATAGCGAGGCTGACGTTCGCATGACGAATGTCGATTCGATAGCTCGATTTCACCAGGCTCGCAGTTTCGATGCCCCTTAGGCATCCAGCAGAAATTTTACACCGATCGATCGCGATTAACCCCTCGACTAGAATAGTTTAGGATCATAATCTGTTCTTGTATCTACGATGCATCAATTTCCGATGCAATTTCAAGCATTCTCGAACGGAACGCAGTTATCGAAAGGAATACATTTTCTCTGGATAGAGGGACTAAGGACGTTAGAAGTTAAATAAACGATCGATCTAAAACAGGATTTGTTATAGGTTCTTTATAAAAGGCATTAGTTCCTTTATTCATTAGATAGATATATCAAATTGTATGTTGATATTCTTTCGCGCTACAGTGTTTAACGTTAGAAGGGAAATAGAGTTCCTACGTTCCTCCCGTCGGATCGAAACTCACTGGGGCCATTATAAACTCATTAATCATATAAATAGGACGAAGGAGGTAGAATTACATGGTCATGTCCGTAGATCGGTAGCAGACCGGTCAGATCATGTGAATTATCGATAAGACCGATAAGAGGGAACGGTTCATCCCTTTTATGTTTCCCTTGGCTTGGACATCCACGTTACCTCGTACCTATCAATTATTCGGTCCTCATTGTACTAGCCACGTTTGCTTTAAAATTAGCCGCATATTTGTTCCGACGTTCGTTTAAACGTGGAAACCTGTGTTCGTTTCCATCTCGTTTGCACATTGTAAGTGGTACGTTTCTGTGAATAAAACTTCGTTCGTGACAAACATATCGATCACACACATTAAGAAATAAATGAAGTAAATTTAAATAATTGGGGAGGAGAATTTCCCGAGGCTCACGAGAATGATATATTTTAAAACTGTAATAAAAGAAGACCGTTGATCGTCCACGGAAACGTTCGATCACTGCAATATTCGACACTGACGGCTTCGAAGTCGGGCAGCAATATTACCGGATAAAATAAGCCATTAAGTCAGCGACGCAGCCGCGGAGTCTCTACTCTCTCGGGCGATTATATACGAAGACGTTCATGAAGACGACGGCTTCCTTCGCGACCGATCTGGAAGACGGAGCGCTGCCAGGGGAGGGAATCGAGGGTCGAAGCCAGGATTACCCATCCGACCGAAAGGAGATTCCACTAAGCTTTCAGATTTTACCCTCTTAGTCGACCAAGGATTATAAAACGCAAATACGTCCCTTGATTAGTGAGGATAAAGTAAACATCGACTTGCTGCCGCGCCTCGCCATCGCGGCTGTTGCTCGCGCGAAATACGCTGTCGTTCGTGAGAATGACTCCATTCTGTGGGTGGAAACGCGTCGTGCGTCGGAGTGTAGGCAGAGGATAAAGCTTACGAAAAGTTTGTCTTGATTCAAATCCGAAAGTTCTGCTAATTTGGGAAAACGTTAATCGAGGTTCTGATGGAAAGTGGAGGACTATTGGCATCGTTAATATTTACTAAAAATTTATCTAATTATTATTTATTACAATATATCTTGTTTGAACATGCATCTGCTTAGATATCTTCAACAGAACACGTTGTGACGTAAAAACATGACAAAAGAGTTCACGGATCGGATCCGAAATTCGATATAATTTCGAGGGTAATTTCGAGATAGCCACTTTACGGGATAAACTGTGGGAAGATAGAAGTTTAGAGCATAGGGAAGCCTCAAGCATCCTACGGAAGTCTGGCTCTAATTAAGCGCCTCCTACCCTTGCCGCGGTTCCTTCACTCATCATCTTTCATCTCGCTCCGGCATCCCTTCCCGTCAACGTTCACTCGCCTGCTGGAGGAGAGAATCCACTTCCTCCTCCTCGCGGAGGTCTGAGGTGAAGGTAAGCATCCATCCTCCGCGTGTTATCATATTCCTGATTGTTATGTCTTCGCTGACGATATCCTGGTCGCCGGTCGCGTTCCCTCTCTGTCTATCACGAGCCGTTGCACGGTTCGATATTTCTCTCGTCGTCTCTCTTTTCCGTCGCATCCCCTGCTTTTTCACCGATCTACCCCATCGCTCGTTCTCTCTGTCTTTCGACGTTTCTACTTCGTTCACCCTTACGTGTATATGTATACACCGTTCTGTCTTGTTTCTTCATGGCTGCCTGAAAATACGAGAGAGCACGAGCTTCCTAATTAAATTCCACTCTTTTCTAGCGAAGCCCCCTCCTTTTTTTACATTTTTTTTTTAGGTTTCCTCAACCGCACCTTAATTGCGCTGGAATCGAGATGGCTGCTCTGCCCTCGGCTCGCGCACCGATCGTCTCTTCCTTCTTGCGCCTCCTCCAAGCCCGCTCTCTTAATTGGCGCATAATTATGTAAACAATTCCAACGTCGGGCTCTCGGCGAGGCGAGGGCTGGGCTGCCGGGAAACACCCCCCTCGTCTTCGGTTTAACCGCGACTCTCACTCTATACTTAGCAGTGTCATCAGCCGTGACAAATCGCGGAACTATTCCGCGACGACAAGGCTCGCAGTAGGGATACGTGAAGTCAGGAAGAAATTACCGAGTGGAGTAATTACTATGTATTTGTGTAATTACGTCTCTCGGTCGTTTCAGTTGTCAACTGTGTTACTAGGAAAAATATTTCGAGGACTAGCTTGTCGTGCACTTTGTTTCTGGGTAATCCTTTAGAAGTCGTTTTGTAATTTCGTACTTTTCTCCTGTCTGAAAGTGTTCGGTGTCAGGGTAACCAGTCTGAAAATTAGATCAAATTATAAAATCAATACTCAAAATATTTGTCTATTTCTTTAAACGCAACCGTTGTATAAATTACGTGGAAAAGACTCGGCGATTAACGAATACCCACAGCAACGACTTATTTAGAATGGATCAAGACAAAAACGGTGGGATGAAAAGTGTCGGGTATTCGGTGCGCGAGGGTCGGGGGGGTGGCAGGGAGGTGAGCCGTGCTTGCGGCAACATTATCTAAAATTCAAGCTGTAATTACTTTGCTGGGCGGCGCTCCGGTTGATTTATAGTCATCGCGCGATGCAGCTGCGTGGGTGTAAGTAATTAAAAATGTACCATCGCGTGGTACGGCGTAGCCCTCTTTTACCCCCCACCGGCGCCTCTTCACGGGGAAAGACGGTTCGCCACGGACTCTCGATTGTGTGCGTGTCTGTGTGTGGGAACTGGGGCTTGTTTCTTTTCCCAAACCCCAGGTACCATCTCGTGTTACAGCGAAAACGATTGCTTGGAGAAGATTCGCGTTGTGCTCGCAACTGCTCCTTGAATTTCATAAATGGTTTGCAATGTATACCCCATGTGAACCGTGCTTCCCCTATTGGAGTCTGGTCTTTGATTAGTTGATCAAGTATTTCGACAGAAGGCAATGTGAATTTAAATTTCTAATAAAATTTGGCTGGATTTTAAAGTGCTTTTTTTACAGAACTGATTCCAAAAAATTTCGTCCACTGAATTTCACTCCTGATAAGAAGTAATCATCGCTTTAGAACTAAGAGGCGAGTCAAATCGTATTAAAACGAATCGCGAATTTCTATCTACGGAAGCGCACGTTTCACTTGTTCATTCAACGGCGATTAACTATCCTAGCAGTGATCAATTCGGTTCACGGGTAACGTCGGCCACGGCGCGGCGGTTAGTTGGCACAGTCTCCAGGTTAATTGGCCATTCATGGTTAATTTGGTCTGGCGCGAACCCGTAAGGCGATGGAAACGACCCTTCGACCCTCGGGAGACCGACTCGTCGATTTCGTATTCGTCTCGTGACAAGAGGGGTCGAGGTCCCCGTGCCCCGGTACCGATTTCCTCGCTGGACACGATTCGCGAATAATCTCTCGCGGCGCGCTGGAACACGAAACGCGCCATTTTCCCCTCGGCAGGCCACCGCATCGTCTAACCCGGCAACGAACTCTCTCGCACGCCCGTGGAAACGTTTGCTCGATACTCGCGGCGCGTATTAATTAGCCCGGCGTTAACGAGTGCGCGGGCTAAACGGTTCGTGACCGTGGATCGTCCGACCTGCGAATCGTAACAGTTGTTACGCCGATAGTAGCTGCGAACGAGGCGACGGGGGTGGCCTGGCGTGTGCCACGGAGAAAAACGCAACTCGTTTTGGGGGAAACGAGGGTGGAAAAGAGTTTCGGGGGTTGGAGCTACCTCGTCGGTTTCTCCCGTGGCTCGTCGAATTTACTTGCGCAATAACAATGATCTTGGTGATTCCTGAATTACTAAATCATTTATTAAGTCAGGTTTTCGTAAATCGTATAAAAAAATGTTGTGGACTATATTATAGTCTACTGTGAGACTGACGTTTAATGAACCACAGCTAATCAATTTCGACAAATAATTCCGAAATATCCTTCTTAATAATTACTTATTCGATACATCGTCCATCGTGAAAACTTGAACTTGAATTCGTAATAATGACCGGCGGTATACGTCGAAGACATAGAATTCAAGAACACCTAGGGGAGATTACTAATGTGGCCTAACTACGGACACACAGGGTCGCCGTTAAGGCATCGTCTCGATCTCGTTCCCAAAGAGATGCAGCAATTCCCAGTCGCCGTTGCATTCTCTGGGAAGACGTTAAGCAACAGTGGGAGGGAGGGATTTTGGTAAGGGCTGCTAGAGTTGCCGCCCTGCGACCACGTCACCTATAAGCAATTCCGGACGCGTCAGTCCGCGAATGAAGTTCGTTCCCGACCCTTGCTTATCCACTTTCGTACGTGTTCGCGCTAAACGCGATACTGCGACGACAGACCCGTCGTCTACGTCTCTTGGAAGTTATTACTGTGGTCGTCGAATCCGCGATTCCGTGGACGCAACGTTCTCCGGCTCCGCTCTCTTCTTCTTCAGCAGTTCCCTGTTACGAACTCTGTTACTTTGCATAGTAAACGTCTACCGGCGCGCGCGAATTCGCGATATCGACGGTATCTACGTGACGTCGGATAGATTCGAAATTGGTAGATTCGGACGAATCGTGCGTAGCCGATTTCTCATTCGATTAGGGAAATCGTCGAGTTCCAAGTGGCACGTGTAGCCAGTGGGAAAGTTAGTTTTGATTCAGTTCCTCGGTTCATTGTTAATACTTTCATCGGAACATTTAGTACGATTTTACTGCCATGCAATAAATTGAAATACAATATCACGCTGCTCATTGATTTATCGAAATAATATTCCTGCCCGTGGATAAAATGAGCACGTCCTGGCCCTTATGCGAGAGTTTGTATGCGTACACCGGGCCGGGATATACAGGACGAAGGCTAGAGGGGCCTAGACGCCGCAATTCACACATTGAATGCCTTGCAAGGCTTCTCCATCCACTCCTAGACCCTCGACCGTGGTTTCCAGGACGGTCACGTTATCTAGTATCAGGGAAGGAGCGCAGGGGGACGAAAGACATGAACGGACGGGGACAGTGGGACGTGAAAGACAGAGAGAGACGTCGGGTACTTCGGTAATCTTCGAGTTTACAAGACGCAAACAGCTTAGGTGGTAACGCACCGATAAGATCTGAGCCTCTCCTTTCCCGATATACCGCTGATAGCCGTCGTTAGGCCGCGGTTAGGACTTCGTCGAACCTCTATAGAGGCGTTCCTTTCCTCTGCCCTACTCGCAGCGACGCGTCGTTCCCCTATCGGCCATCTACCGTGTATCTTGCTCGGTGATAAGGATTTCCTACGTTCAATACCGGCTACACGGTACAAGGAGATCATATTGCTCTCCTTGGTTGAAGTTCAACCTGGCTAAGGCCTTGGCGACTTAATAGCGAAAGGCGCCCGTAACGTATAGCTCCCGCTGGCCACGTAGAAGGTTTCAATTCCAGGCCTCTGGCATCCCTTATCCTTACTAGCCACAACCGGCTAGAAGCGTAATCTAAATTAATGTTCGCCTATCCCTCGGCATAAACCCGCGAATTAAGGCACGACCGACTTAACGTCGTCCCGCACGTCGTCGCGGTCCCGCTGATCGAAATTGCGATATCCGCGTCGACTTCCCATTCAACGCGCCGCTTTTCACCGGATACACGCGAGAACTTCCAAAGAACTCGCGACATGAATACTACTATTTGGTCCATAATAACTCACAACTAGGATGACACTTTTTTATGAGAATTTTCCTGTGAATTTTTATCATCTAATAATCGTATCATTGGCAATCTTTTAAAATTCAAACAGACGTTAATGGGATATAAAAATACGATCAGTTCGATTTTCCTCGCGCATATGTTAAAAGGGGTGATTTTCTGTTTCATCGTTCACGCTTACGCATGGCTGATTATTTTGGGAAACAATCGATTGCCGATATTTATTTTTAAGTGTAAGCGGGGAAACAGGAAGAGGAAGGGACACGGAAGAGATGCGTTAGGGTTGTTAGAATTTTTTTGAACGGGGTCGGCAGGAAAAGTGACAGTCGCCTTTTTTCCTGGGGTACATGGTTGCGAAGGGCTGCGTTCACTGGCAGGTCACTCGAGGGAAAGAGGCCATTTCACAGATCTCTGCTTCTCGATTCACCTTCGCTGGACTCGTTCAACCCTAGAGCACTCTTACGGTATCTTAAAAAATATTCGTATTTTTCCTGCGAAACGGGATTTATAAATTCGAGTATTTATTATTATATAATTTAAATTAAATTATAACATGATCTCCTGAATTAAGAATTTAGTATGCAGAAATGTGCAATTCCATGTAAAGCGTAAATCTTTTAATACAACGTTCCGCTCGTACACCTCGGCGTAACATCCGCGTAGAGAACAAGCGACCGTTCTTTTTCCCATTACCAGATGCAAATAGAGTAGCTAATTTTAATTTTACGTGTATTAAAATCCGGCATTCCTCGGTTGCCCAACTGACAGGGCAAAGGAAAGGGAGGAGGAGGAGCGACCGCCTTCGGGATAAGAAAGGTGGATCGCGTCGTGGAATCGAGTGGGTGGCGGTGGGTCGGAACGCTCCTGTGGGATTAGTCGGAAAGCGATTTCATCCTTGCGGGTGGTTGCAGCAGCCGGGAGAAAACCGTTGCCCCTCTACCTTTCCTCTCGCCCTCGCGTTGCCTCGCGTTACCTCGGCTCCTCGTGTCTCGCGAGCGAGTCGAGAAAGCCGGGCGAAAACCAAAGCCTGAAATTAGAATACAAACCCATCAGTGGCAGCGTTCGTGGTCTTAGGACCCCATGTGCTCTCGCGGAGAGAGAACGACCGAGCCTCCGGTGGAGGAGAGACGGGGCGAGATTCTGAAGGAAGCCGCGCTTTCGAACAGTGAGTCTAATTTACATACGCTCCATAAGAGAGACACCAACCGCGGTTAGGGCAAGGGCGATGGGAGCAGGTCGCGTCGTTCTGCTGGAAAATACTGTAATTGGTTGCGTTGCCGACGAGGTTCGCAACGGATTTCTCTGGATCGGTTTCCTCAAGGAGCTCCCACCGTGAATGTGCCGAGGTGTGATTAAATTTCGAGTGTGATGAAATTATATATTTAACACTAATACATGATGAACATCTGTTCATACACGGAAATGGTCACAAAGTACGAAATAAAAAATTACATTAGTTGATAGGTTTGCTTGTATACTTATTCTATGGTATAATTACCATCGAATCAGTATTTTAGATTCTTCAAGCAGATCGTGATTATCTGGTAAACCTTTCGTTTTACGATTCACGGTACAACGATTTCCTACGAACCGCCTACATGGGAAGACAAATCGATTTTCTTGGTCGTCGACGCGGCCTCTCCGCGTAGACGAACAAATTCTCCCTCGACGAATAGACGTTTATTGCAATTACTGCAGCGGCTGTGTTTGCAGCCGGTGGTCAGACCAGGTGGGTGGACAAAGACGGCCAATCCTCGGCGAATGTCCGCCGGGGGTTGGGCCGAAAGTTTCCAGAAGCCTGGAAACCCCGACAACCAAGCAGAAACTTTGTCCAGTACTCTGGATGGCTGCTTGGTTGGCTAGAAACTCGCTGAAGCCCAGTCAGCTTCCCTACCGGGCATCGTCGGCAACCTCGTCGTTCCTCGTCGTCGTCATCGTTGTGTCATTCACGTGGACGCGACTCTCTTGCTTCTTCGTTTCGCCGTCAACCCCCCCTCCCATCTCCTAGACGATAATTACCGCAGCGACCGCTTTTGTCCGGCCACCACCGCGCCAGGGTTTCCTCCTGTTCACGTGGAACCCTTTGTTGAACGCTTAACGGACCTTCTGGAACGTTACCTTGTACCTATCACCGCGAGCCGTAGCTTCGAGGAACGCGTAAGTGTATAGACGATGCGGTCGATTCACCACGAAACCTTCTTCCGGGTGGTTCTTCTCTACAGAACTGCAGACGTACTTCTTTTGAAGATAGACTGTGTAAATCGGTCGTGTAATTCAACTGGACTTCCTGGTTAAATTCAGATGTATAAGTTTTGGGTTTTTGTACGTATTCATGAATGGTCCCGGCATTATATCAGCGGTAACAAATTTTGTGAACAACATAATTTAGTTGGGAGAAATACTTTTATACGAAACTAGAACATTGAACTTTTATGAACTCTGGTATCCTACTCAGAAATGGATTCCCACCCTCGGTTGGGCGAACGTACAGCCGGGGGATAACGGATAATAGTCGTTTGTCTGGTGAATATCGCTCTACGCGTATGGGACTGTGTCTTATAAATAAAGTAGCGGCTCTTAAAAAATAGGGGAGTATTATTAACTCGCATTAGGAGACGGTTGTTCGCCGGTGTGCGGCTTTTTCCCTCTCTTTCGGGGTCGCGGCACGGGCGCAGCTGATACCACGGCACCGCACGGTCGTAAAATAATCTTCCGCGTGGTGAAACGGATTAAGAAAGTGGAGACCTCGCTCGTACGAGGCTCTCGAAAAAAAGGCATTCGCGTGGTGAGTTGGGAGGTACACGCTCGTCGCTTGAACGCTCTCTTCTGTGTATAAGCCCCGATATAATCGTGTACGTGCAAGTTCTGACACATAAGTTCGTCGAGTTTGCGATCGCGTGGAAGTTCGTCGCATCGCTGGAATCATACATAAAGCAACGTAAAAAGTAGGTATCTTACTGCGATGCTTGTCGATGCGATTCTATTAGGGGTGAAACGTTCGCCGTGTAGGTGGTAAAAGTTTGAAATTGTACATTGTCCTCGGTAAAACTTCTGGTTGAGATATCGAGTGCGGTAATGTGCAGTTGCATTTTAGAAATTGTTTGCGTATTTTTGTCTTCGACACTTTATATGTAGCTCTCACTGATCAGGCATTAAGAAGTTCTTATTTTCCAACTTGGGTGTCATTGACTCTACTCAGTCAATCGTACATAAGCAGTCGTATCATACCTGTTCGTAAACAAGAATATGATCGACTGTACATTTTCTACGATTAATATACCTCAAAGCTTGCGAGTCATTGTAACGAACAACTCATCACGTGAGAGATGGATAACAATAGCTTTTTTCTAATCACGAAAGAGTGAGCATCCCTTTCGGTGGAACGTCTCGAGAAAGGAAGGGTTTCAAAAGCCGTAATGCCGGTTGATATGATCTTTTAATGGCCGCTTTGTGGCTGGATCCATCGCCGAGATCTAAGAAGACACAGCCGGCTGGCTGGCACAAGCCTTGTAGTCGTCGTCGTCGTCGTCGTCGTCGTCGTCGTTTTCGTCGTCGTCGCCTCACTCCTCGTCGTATAAGCAGCCGGGAACGTGATTCCTTTCCTTCTCTCGCGTTCTCGTTAACTGAGCGAAAGGACCGACAGGTCGACCGACCGGCGGCTGTGTCGGTGCTTAATGTTCCCCTCGTAATTACGCGGGCAGAAACGCGCAAGACGAAGACCAAGTATTGTACCAAGGAGGGTGCGGACCGCCGAGGAATAGCTCGTATATCCGTTGGTAGCTACCCGCCCGGCCAATGTATAGAACCTCCTGTCGAACCTCTTCTTCGCCCCGGCCCTGCGGAATAAGATGCAAGAAAGTTCGCCGATAATCGCGCGGCATTCTATTCGACGCCGACGAATCCCCCTTGGCCAACTTTGAGATTTAAGACGCCGTTGCGATGCGCCGATAGTCGTCGGTCTAGTTACCGTGTCAATTTCTCTTCGACGTCAGTCTTGGAATCTAATACTCTTGGCTCGTGGTAAATAAGACTTCGGCAATTGTGTTTCTAGGGTGAAAATTGTACTTAGTGAACAAATCGTAGAATCGCTTATTCGAGATCTCTGTTATAAAACATATCCACGATAGTGAAGAAATATTTTGGTTCAGGAAAATTTAGTTACTGAACCGATCGAAGTGTTCGATGAGATAGTTCGTCATCGAGCATATTATAAGGCGGACGGCACGTAAATCGGTAGGATCGAACGACGGAAGGGTGTTTCCCAATGGCCGCGCGCTATTTATGTGGGACGACGATCTTGGTCACGGTAGCTATAGGGGTGAAGCTGGCGAACCGGTCTCGAAACTGGGCGGCCGCATGAATTGGCTATTAGTAGTTCGAAACAGTATGCTCTAATGGCGACCTGTTGGCCTCTGCTCGCGTCGCTCGGCGTCGTTCCGCCAACCCACCGTGGCCCTTGCCCGTCCTTCATTAGCGCGAGTCCTTGCGTTTCAACCATTTCCCTACCATCAACCCCCTGCGCTCTACGTGGCTTAGGTGAGTGGATGCGCCCGACTAAAAGCTGTCTTTACGCTGACGAAATGGACGAAGCGTTGTTGCACAGTTTTCCGCGCTTTCCGTAGTAAATGACTTCTGATTGCCTTTGATGGACGATTGTACTAAATAATTACGCGAACTCTGGCGTTGTCGGAATTCCGGGCCCAGCTTTTGCGTGCACGAGGTCTGAGAATTCGTGGAACGAAGCCATCGCGAGCGAACGGAACCGGATTTTTTAATTACAAACGGTATTTTATGTTTTGTTTGAGAACACTTTTTGGACGTAGTTCGTCAATCTTCGCTACGATTCTTTCCGCGATTCTAACGCGGAATATTTCCGAAGAAATTCGAGCCACGGACTCTGCAGCCAGAGAAATTGTTAACCAAAGCGGAAGATTCCTTTGAAAAGAATGTAGGCAACTTTTTGACGCAACGGGAAATCGAGCAGGAACGTGGAGGATTTCTTCAAAGGGTTCCGCTCTCCGTCCCCGGGATCTTTGTTCTGTATCCTCTACAACCTCGCTCGCCCAGCTATCGACTGTTTTAGACGACGCTCTCCTTTTTCTTTGGCTCTCTTCTTGAAAAGAAACACCGAGCTGGAATGCTTTGCTTAAACGAAAATCCATTCTCACTTAGATTCTCGCCGAGATTAAAAGAAGACGTCTTATTGTTCCGCGCAGCACAATGTTTCAAAGAACAAATTCAGTCATGCTCTCGCGATACTCCGTCGCTACCTGAAACGAAATTGCATTCGGGAATAAGGTCAAGGAAATTTTCGGAGACGTTCAATCGGTCCCCCTGTCAGATTCTTCCATTCGAGCCACGCTTCTCTCTATCCGCTATGTACTTCAGAACAATTGATCTTGCAAGAATTCCTATTTCGTCTCGCGGTGTTTTCGTGAATCCCAGCTCGCTTCTATCCGAACATTTTACCAGGATGAAAGCGTTTCATTGGCCCGTTCGGTCGCCCCCATCCTCAGGAATAAGGTCGTTCCCTGATAGAATCCAAAATCCTAGCGTTTCTCCCGCGGATCTCTGGCACTCCTTAAATCGAACCGATGCGACGTCTAGGAAGAGGTCTGCCGTTGGTGTGGCACCACCCTACTACCCCAACGGCTGCCATCTCCGTCGCCCGGACGGAGCCTTTACAATACGTCCTGAGCAGCCAGCTACCCTTTCTCTTAACGTCCAAAGTTTTCAAAGTACGACATTCAATGGGGGCCGTCGTATATATGGCTAGCGCGCCCCGTACCTCGCACCACGGCACCGTCGCGTCGACGTCCCTTCGTTCTCCTCCTGCTCTCCTTTTTCTTCGTCCTCTCCTGGCCGAGCTCTCTGAGGGTGACGCGCTTTGTGAAAAGCGGCGAGATAGCGCCGACTAGTGGCCCACGAACCGAGAACAGACCAAAACAACTTTATTGGGCCGTTACGGGCCAGCAGAGATTATTTAATATGATTACCGCGGACTGCTGTTTTATTTTCTCCAACCGGGTTCATTCACGGCGCGTTAAAGCGACCTCAGAGAACAATAGAGGTTCATATCATTTTAGTTCTTTGGCAATATAATTTCGAGGAAATGATTATTAATTACTTTAAACAATTTCTTCATTTTTATTTGGACTTGATGTAGGACAGTATTAAAGATAATTTAATCTTTGTGGAGGCAGATCCTTTTGCACGTTCATTATCGATGAGGGGAATTCAGTTTATTTCAATTTCCGTTTCCCTGAACCTGGGAATTCCGAAATCCTTCTAACAATACTAAATACCTTCGCAATTTCTTCGTAAACCGAGCGTAAAGAGTTGCCAAAGCAGACCGGGTAGCGTTTGTTGCTGCCCCGCAATCGTCTTGTACAGTTGCCTTTCAATCTCGTCTCAGGCTTCAACGATGAAACAGAGAATAGACAGAGAGAGAGAAAGAGAGAGAGAGAGAGAAAGAATGGACCAGCGGTCGAAGAGGACTTCGGGGCGCGATACGGTCACAAAGATAGATCCTGTGGGACGGGTGTTCCCTTGCTCGTTGGCTCGGCTGGTCGTCCTTTGTTGACGGTCTCCGCCGTTCCACGGAAACAGTCGCCAGGAAGCGAGCTAGCGCAACGACGAGGACGCCCACCACCGTGACGTCATACACCACTGACTTCATCTCGTTATGTTACGTTCGTCGACGAGACGTCGGATGCAGGAAGCCTACCCGTTTCGCCGTGTCTTCGTCTCTCGTCGACGACGCAGCTGGGCGTCGTTCCTGTCTTTCTCTCTTCCACGCGTCACCATCATCCGCCCATCCGCCATTGACCCCCTTCGTTGCGGGACCGTTCTCCAACCGTTAGAAACGTTGGCTGTTGGACGGCCCGCATAGCGGACTCGAAAAGCCACGACCTTTCGGGAAGACAGATACCGGGAGGATCGATACACTGGTTGAAGTTGAATTGTCAAAGTCGCCACAGAGGTTCTGGCTTGGTCCATTTTAAATAGAATAAGTCCATCCTATATTCTTGTGAAATAGACTATCACGTTCCTACAAAGATTTTTTATCATGAATTCGTACTCCTTATCCGATGAACACGTCTTTATAAAGTAATCCTTAGGATATCCTATGTCTACCTATCAGTGTCATCGCACATCCACGTCCTTTTTCTTTTTACTTCGAAGGGTGTCACGAAATCCTGTTAGTACACGACAATAGAATAGTGTAACGAGCGGAAACCTTGATTTCGATTAGGGAGCGCCGGTGGTTGGCGAATCCGGGCGTGGGGTAAACGTAAGTAAGCAGGCATCCGAACACGCGTTCCAAGGGACTGACTCTCTGAGTAGCAGCCCGAGAGAGTGGTTCTTCGTTGCGTCGGCGGCGCCGTGAATTTATGGGGCCGTAACAGCGACAAGTGGTTCACAAGTCGCCGGTGGCATCACCGTTTGGCGCCCACCCCGGGTACGGCTTTCTCGTTTCGCTCTCACCTCCCTTGCCCGGAACGAAATAAATTGGGTTTACCGTGGAGGAGGCATCGCCGTCGCTTCGCCAACGAGCCTCTGTCGTCGCCGTCGTTGTCGTTGCACGGATTTCCTGGCCGCGTTGCTGATTTTACGCCCTCCACACGGCACTGTGTCGCTACGACGATAATTACCCAACCCATGAAAGTTACTTGCTTAAATTCTACGCGTGAATACGCCTGTGCTATGCCATCCTCTTCTACCTCGACGATTCTCGACTGATTTCATGTATTTTCGTGTCTTTGAGTGTATCAATTGAATTATATCAACCCTTCAATGAATATGAGTACCTTGTTAAAATAAATATTGTTTTAATTTGGCCAGTTAATCTACCGATTCAATAATGTATGACCTCTCGAGGCAATCAACGTCAATCTCGTTCAACAGCGGTACAGTAAAACCCGCGTTCGCAAATACTGTTCCCACCTGCGGTATCGTTAAAAATCCATCGTGGTATTTGTTGTCAGTATTTTCTGGACGAAGCGTCAGTAATGGGGGGATTCACGCAATAACACTCGGTGATTCGATTCGAGGCCGTGTGGTGTGAAAGCGACAACCAGCGCTTCTCTTTGTTCCCGTCCCTCTCTCGGTTCACGCTCCCTCTCCCTCTGATCCTCTCGAGCACTTTGTAGGTCGTGCCTCCGCCCACCCCGGGCACCCCTTTCGAGAGCGACGGTTTAAAGCGTATTAATTAACCCTTTATTAGACCCGAGTGAAAACCACCGCTTTCGCGCTGCCGCGAGATGAGCCCGATTCAGGAGGCCAGCACCACCGCATCGCTAGATTCGCTCTGGGTATCGTTCTGTATTTATGAAATGCTTCCAGGATATTTTTCCCCGGTATCCACCCTTCTACGTTCCCCCTTAACCCTCGCGACAGATTCGAAATCAGCGTTTTTTTTCCTCGATGGAATCTCGTGAATTAACGATATTCGATAACCCGGTGGTTTCCGTGAAGCGTGCTTGACGATGACGTTGCACAGTTAAATTAGGGGAATATTTGTGGGGTAAAGTTTATTCTATAATCAACTGTGTTCGTCAAGGTATAGTTTATGAAATAAACAGCTTGCAGTATTTGATTTGATGCTTATAAACGCATAAGGTGTCGTGTCTGACCAACACGTGTTTATACTACTTACTATTGCGACAGACAGTTTAATGATATATAGGGTAAGACTTTTATCATAAATAATTTTATTTATTAATCATCTCCAGTATTTAAATTTTCTGGAAGAATTGTGAATCTTTCATATAGGACGTTTTTAACTCATAATTCAATCGAGTCGCGTAACACTGCTCGACTTATGATCGCGCCTCGATTCACGGGGACGGGGACTTCTCCCCCGAAAAGGAGAAAAGACGTACAATACGGGAGTATCTGAGTGGGAAGGAGAGCCGTTTGTCTGTCGAATGGTTCACATATATCGCTCGTAACGCTGCTCGGTCTCTTGCAAGGGGCGAGTGTGCTCAATTTGCCACGTCGAGGGTCGCAGGACCCGGTGTACCTAGCAGAACGTACAGGGAGGGGGAGAAGCCTCGTGGAGGGTGTACGTCCCTCAGAGGGACGCAGGACGAGCAAGGAGATGTAGGGCCTCGGGTGGCACGATGTACGATGGGATCGAGATGAGATTGTCCCGCTAGAACCTATCTTCCTCTCTCTTTACGCTATACCGCCCACCTTGTTCCCGGCCCGTGTTCTTCTACGGTGCTCGCAAAACTACCCTTTACCCTTAACAGTCCTTCTTCGATAAACTCTTTACAGGTTACGGGACTTCGATGGCCCGCTATTCCGGTTATATGGCACCATCGACTTTCTCCCAGGGAGTATTTGAATACAATGTAATGGGAACTCCTGACGCGAGCACGGTGATAGGCAATAAAATGTGGCATTGTCAGTGTAAAAAATATCGGGCAGGATTTTTGTTGTTAATTATTATTTTTTACTAAAAGCGCGAGCCATAAATCTTTTCCGGAAGTTTATTAAACTTCAGTTTAAAACGATTTAATACTACGTTAACATCGGCATTTAATGTGATTGCTGCTGAAAATCTCCCCGCAAAAGATGGAGAACACGGATCGAGAGCCACAGAATGGATCGCCATCTCGAGCGCAGCTGGAAGATACAACGTGCACTTGATAACCCTGTCTCGGGGCGAAGATCTTGCGGGAAGGGGTGAAGGATGATTTTCGAGCATAAACTCTCGGCTGACGCGACGAAACGTGGATGTAGATACACGGAAGGGGGGAGGAAAAGAGGCTCGTATTGAATGCCGAGGAGTAACACGTGAAAATGTAGACAAGACGAGACAATGAGGATATTGGATGGAGGAAACAAAGTAGACTAGTTGTCAATACCAACGAAAAGGAAATGACGAACGCGTGGAAGGTAACGCGAGTGGAGAAACTTTGAAGCCTGGCGAATTCCTTGTTGATTATCTGAGCCTGTCGCAACGATAGGTACAAGACTTGCGTTCCGATACCTTGCTCGTTACAGGCAGAATAATATGGCAGGCAACACAATATCGCCTTTGAGATCATAATAACTGAAGGCTCAAGCTGATACCCCTGTGAAATCCTTATTTCCATTAACCCATGCAACTATAGGACACTCACGTCTTTCCATGGAGTATTTCAAACTCTGTGCCCACATCTAAAAATTTAATACAAGAAAATATGATTTAATTGCTTTGTACGTATCTGAAATTGTACCTCGGTATGTAATTCTTCGGCTTCTCATTCGAACGAAGCCAATGTCATCGAGTCGGGCGAGTAATATCATACGCGGATCGAGCTCAATCGTACGAAACTCACGGAAAGATCTCCGTGATTCGCGGGATCGACTTTCCGACATGAGGGAAAGCGAAGGGGAAACTATCTTCCTGCAGCCCGTGGAAGTATTCGTTGAACGTTTTGCGACGGGTTACCCGGGCTCTTCGTACGAGAAAAAGTAGGACCTGTTTAATGGAGCTCGAGCCATTCTGAAAATTTGATCGGCGAGAACAGCCACCCACCCGTATCCTCGTTTCTTTCTCTCTTCTCGCAATCTTTTTTCGTTCCCAGTCGCTCCCGTATACCATGTCGCTTCGGCTTCGTGTTCCTTCCACAATTCCGGTTGCAAGGACAACTTTGATTCGATTCCGTTCGACGTTGTTCTTTTTCCGTCCGCGTACCCTCAGCGCGGAAATTCCGTATATACGTTTGGGAAACTTACCTTTCTGCCGCTGCAATTTTGTAACTGAATAATTCGTTGGTCAAGGAAATTCGTAATTCTATAAATTGACATTCTAACACTACCAAACTTTGGTATTTGAAAATTCTCATGCATTTTAAGGTTTTTATACCATTATTATTGACGGACATTCTTTAGTACTCGACAATAGTATAACAAAGAATAACACTGACGGAAAGAAGGGAAAGTGGTGGCACCGCGTCGGCAGTTTCTCGAAATTTACTGTCCCCCGTGGTCATCGGGAGAGATGTAACGTTTTCTGTTTGCATGCAAAGCACCAACAGTCGACTGACCACTGGCATTGTGAGAACCCATGCGATCGCGTACGCCGCTGCGTGTGCTCCTTTTTGCTCGCAGACCGATACGAACTTAGACAGGAAGTGACATGCTTGCGAAATGGGGTGAAAATTCTGTATGTCGCCGGAAAAAGGCAGCCGGAACGTTTTACATGCATGTGTACGAGATCGGATATATAGTATATGTATATATATGTATATGGAAACGCGTTCCCAGAGCGGAACAAAACGAACGATATTGTCGCGCGGATGCGTACAGAAATATCGCTAGATTGTTGACAGCTTCTTGTTGGGAAACGCTCGTTCCAATTCCGATCATTTGAATAAATTACTCGTATTCTTGATATTCACAATCGCTCAGAACGATTGAACAGATGTTTCCTAATAGTCGTCAGTTTATTTTAAAATTAGTTTAATGGTATTAGATAGAATCATTTAAAAAGTTCAGCTAATCTTATTTTCAATTTGTATTTAAAGTTTGTTACTTCGGCTTAAAAAATGACTTGGGCATGGATTCATTTAAAAGAAAAAATCCAATACCCTGTAAAAATACGAGATTACAATTGAAGCAAGAAGCATCCTTCTGAAATCCTCTCCTTCATGAATAAGAACGACATAGATCAATTGGAACCTTGAAATCCCCGTCCACAAGGAACTTTCCAATATGATAGCAAACTATTGTGGTGTCCACCCCTCGGCATATGTGCGTCGTACAAAATTTAACGACATCTCGACCGCGTCGAGGAGTCCGGAGGAAATGAAATAAAGGTAAAAAACGGTCGTAGGAAGAGTAGCGGGCAGCGGGAGATCTTCGGACATGGGGTCACGGCTGGCTTGTTTGCACGCCCATTCTCTGCATGGCCATCCTTGACCGTGACTGTCCAGGGTGGGCCAGCTAGAAGAGAACCCTCCCGTGGCCATTACTTGAATGGCAAACATACTTGGACCCGTCGGTTTGTCCTTCTATCCTGGCCGCATATAGCCGCCCTGACCCCTGTGTATCGGCATGAGATTTCTATTTAAATGAGAATCCATTAGAATCTCAAGGCGAACAGGGCCAGAACGATACCTCGGAAAGTTTCCTCCTACCGGATACTAATCAGCGTTTCCTGCGCGCTGTCTACCCCCAAACGACTTCTTAAAAAGCTAAAGATCTTGGCTCGTGCGTGTATAGTCCGCTGATGTTTGTGAAAGATAATATTTCCTGGACAATAAAATAAATACGTTTGGAGTTGTAGCGTTGAATTCTGACTTTTGAGGTGGTGCGATGATTTTAAAAAGTTTAGTTTATTCATCGCATTTTTAAAAGGATTCAATAGTTTGCTACATCATCGTCAGCGAAACCGACGAATAGAGCAGCTCTTAGATTCTCTCGCCCGACCAGTTATCCTCAGATTTCCTTCCGCTAATGTATTCATAATTGTGCGTGCGGTCGAGCGCCGTGCCAGCTCCCATCGAAATCTCCTCGGCTGGCACGCGCCTTAATCGTCGTTAATGATAACACAAGTGTCCCGGGCCCCATGTAGAATTTCTAGTAACGCACATTCAAAGCTCTCCCTTCCCCTCGGGTATGGGTAAACCAACATGCGTGGATGGGAAACGCAGTCTTGAGTGGCTAACAGCGGAAGACGGGTGCGGCAGGCGATGCTCATCCTGCATGCCCGTGTCGCGAGGGGCTCGGACCTATTTACGTGCGTTGGGAACCATCATTAAGAGAGGCCGCGCTCGCGTGGAACGGGATGGGAAGACACAGAAATGACAAAGCCGCTCGTTAGGCCCTCTGAGGGTCCTCACGACCAGCGCCAAGGGTGAGAACGTGCTTAGGCCTCGATCCGTCTCTTCGACCTTCGCTTTTCTATCTCCCGCTCTTGCCGGCATCTCGTTCTCTGACCTCCGCTCCTCTCATTGCGTGCTCTCGAACACCCTTTCCGCGATGGTCATTCGCCCAGTTCGAGGAACCAGCAGGTTTGCCCAGTGAAGGTCTGAGATCTTGATGAGAGATTCTTGAACAAAATTCTTATCAAGATCTTAGTTCTGTGTGCAGTGTTATTTGGAAAGGGAACATCTGTCAACAGCAAATATGGTTTGATGAAAGATCGAGTTATCATTATCATCTTTAATTCATGATACAACGTTACGCGCACAGTCTTATTAGTTATTGTTGGCGCCGGTTGTTGATGCATCGTTAGAGTCCTGAAAGCCGCGAAGTCGTAGGAAGTGAGTTAGTGCACCATTGGCAATTACGCGTTGACAACATCCGTCTAATGGTGCTTCGCTCGTAAACGGTTGCTCCCGGTCGTCTTGCCTGCTTCTCCTCTTTCGCCACGGCTTCCGCGCGTCTTTGCACGCAAGAGCATCATATTCGCCGCGCTGGGTTATGTCTCTCCGCGGCGCGATATATTGTTTTACAAATTGTGCCGCGTTCCGGCGTCACGTAGATGAGAGGGTTAAAATGAGCTTGAGCAGCGTTTCTGAATCTGCGCAGAGTTATTGTCTGCTTTCATCATCGTAGAGGTTCCCCTTGCTTTGCGTCACGAGTTCAACGTGTATTTCCATACGAGTTTTTAGTGTAAAATTACGATTAAAATTATATAATATATTTTTTTTAATCTTTAGTTTCAATATTCAAATGTACAGATCGAGGGATACAAGTTTTTCTGTGTTCGAATTTTTACAGATGTCAATGTCTGTAATACTAGTTAGATAAGCCAAATCTCGAAGATCTCCAGTTTGCGATCTAATCATCTCACAGCGAGCAACAATTTATGTAGTCGCATACCACATTGTCAAAGCGAGCATCCGCTTTGCAAAACCCAATTTCTCATTATTAATCCCAGAAATACCAGCGCAGCTGCCGCGATTCTCTCGAGTGCTCTCAGAGACCGGGAAAATGAGACACGCGCGAATGACCGGCGATAGCTCTAGTCGAGGCGGTTCCCGGGCGAAGTCGTCGTCGGTGGCACGTCGCGGGAGTTGGCGATCAGTCAGTGTGACAGTTTTGCCCGCGTAGGTGACCCGGGCCGTCTGGGGTGCGCTCCATCACTTTCCGTCGGTGATGTATGCATGAGGTCGCGACCGGTAGCAATCGCGGTATACGCGCCCCTCAAGTAGCCGACTCTCCGCCTGGTTTCCACCTCCTTGCCACCGTTTCCCCATGAATATATGAATCGAACTCGCACGGAGTTATATTGGTCGCACGCAAACTGATGGCATCGGGCGTTGGTGTACTCGCACGGTCATACGTTAGCGTCGCGAGGTCTCATCCCTTGGCGCTAATATCTCCGCGAATGTATCACAGTCCTGGCTTGCTGTTCTTTCGCGATGCTGGGAATAATTTAGAATCTAGACTGTGAAACAGGATGAATTATTTTATTTCTTCTTTTCCAAATGATAAGCATGTTGTTTGGTTCTATTTTCGAAAACCAAATTAAAAGTTTTAGCATTGTTTAAATATTTACAATACAGACGATTATATGCAGGCATTATCATAACAGCCATTAATTGCGGCGTGAGACTTTGATACTTCCTATACGGGCGGAACCGCGTTCAATGCAGTTTGGATCGGTCTTAGGGAGAGCCTAGGTCCTATCTAGTGTCCCTTCGGACTCGGCGAAGGGCCCTAGTCCAAAACCCAGAGGCTTAACGAGTTGCGCGCACTTTGCGGAAGCCAAGTCAGCTTCCGACGTTACAGGGTGGTAATGGAGTTAATTGTCGGCAGCGGGCGAAACCGGGGGCTTACAACTTGAGATACCCCATGCACCTGATACCAACAAATTGCTTGGTTCTTACGTTACAGCCTGATCCAACGCGGTGTGGCACGGTCTTCCCTCGCGTAACACGCATCTTCAATCCCTGAGAGTGAACTTTGTTAACGAACGGTGATAAACAAGATTTTGTTTTTAATTATTCACTGAAAATTACAAAGTATTATTGGAACTGACATATTGTCATCAAGAATGTATTCCATATTTGCATGAAGTCAATCCTCACACGCGCCACGCATTTTAAACTACTCGTGAGGGTGAGATTACTGGACGAAATCATAAACGCGAGGACGTGATACGTATATTCGAGTACAGTCGTAATTTTGCTCAGTTGAACCCGGTTTCAACGTTGTTCTGCCATCATCCCATCATCCCCTCACGACTGCCTTTCACGACGCTGGCTAATGTCTTTTCTGTGTTGCGCTAGTCGTCGTCGTCCCTCGACAACCTGCGCTACTAAGGCCCTGGCCAAGCATTATCCTATTTCGCGAGCCGTACTCTTCTTGACGTTCAGCTATGCGGATAACGTGCATCGCAACTTCGCCAGAGTCGTCGTCCGTCGCCCATGTTATTCATTTCGTAATCATTCTACGGTCTTTTATATGATTCTAATTTTAAGAATTCTCAATTTTTATGATAAATGTGATTTATAAAAGTTGAGTGCGAACCTCTGAGCAGTTGTAGATTTATTAACATATTTCTTATTTTAATATCTTCGACCATTTGTCCTTTTGAGACTGGGAATGAGGCAGCATATAACTGCTAGATAATAAAGTTCTCATCTAACAATAAATCCTCGTTATTGAATCAAGCGTTACATTGTTTCGAGCAGAGCGCTCGTCCACGGGTAAAATATGACATTAATCAGGCCGAGTAGCCGGAGCGGCTGGTAATTAATGTCATCGGCTCCTGTCGTTCAATTAAAAACCAATTTCGTAGGGTCTACTTAATTGGCCGGTTTCTATCCTGCGCTGCACGCCCTTTTGTCTGCTCGTTTCGTCGCATCGTCTTATCGGGAACACCTAGAATTAATCGTGTATCAGGCTGGAGGGTCACGTACGGGCATCGGTTTAATCGAAGGGCAAGGACTAATTAAATTATGTACGTCCGCGAAGCGAGTTCTTTCCTTTAAATTGCTAACTTCCCAGCTCCTGATTAAAATCAGTTGACGCGTACGAAAGTTAATGGCTGAAGCAACGTGACAGTTTGAGAAATTTCTGTTTGAATTATATTTTACATCTTTACATCGTGTTTGAATTTTAATTTAAAGTATCTAAGTATAATAACGTTTGAAAGAGTGAATAGGCTGAATTTAAAATGTACACTTATTCCATGATTAATCAATGAATAATCCGGGCATCCCACGTCTCCATTTCGACGGACTAATCGGAAGCTCTCCTCGCGGAAATTTACTTAACCGTGGCAGGCACCGTGGCAAGGTTCAGCCAACAATCAATTAAAAGTCCGTTGCGCGGTCCTGTGCACATCGAACCTTTCCGAATCGAGAGCTTTCGAAACGAAATAATAGTTAGAGAGATCGGATCTTGACTTGTGAACGAACGGTGCAGAAACGGGTACAGAGGGAGGAAGAAAGAGCTTTAGCGGCGGTCGAATCTGTTGAAAATCGTAATCGGTCCGAGTGGCGGTAACCTCTGACCGCTGGAAAATCCAGCCGCTCTCATTAGCATTTAATGCCAGCTAAACTTTCGGTTATAATGGCTCGTGTGTGCGGGCTCCTGACGAATGCTCGAATTAGAGGCAAGAGAGGAAGAGAGATCGAGAGTGGGAGGGAGAAGGGTGCTGCCAAGAGTTGGCGGTAAGAGCGGGCTTTTCGAGGAGCCAGATCGGAGGTGAACCCAAAGAGACCGAGGCCGTACGACGTGTTCCTGTTTGAAAATACTCTGCGGACCCTCAAGCTGATTAAATTCTTCCGACCGTGATTACCGAATCCCCGCTTTACGGGCGCGTGAATTGCTTTGTGAACTTATTAAATCGGTCCGCGCGCTGTTCGATGCTTCCCGTATGTATTTTCCTCGCCACGATAAAAATCATTCCGTATTATCATGATATGAAATCAAATACGGCTTAGTTGGTGTTAAATATGGAAGGAAACGAGACGTTACTAGAGATCGCATTCTTAAATTATGATGTATTTTTATTCGATACGTACTTCGGGCAAACTGCGTGGGATACAGGCTCGTGTTTTCCCATTTAAAAATAAGCTTCATCCGCAGAAATGCAGTCCGTACTAACGGGTGCCGTGTTCCGTCGCGGGAACGCAATATAAAAGTGCACGTAACACGCAGTGAAAAAAAGAGAATTTCCCGTGGTAAATTAACACGCGCGCGTATCCAACTTCGTTGAATACGGAATTTCAGCCTGTCGGATGGTATTTCGTTATTATCTGCGAAAGTTAATATTCCGTGCTATGTGCGCGTGTACGTGAAGACTTTCCGCCGGAGAAAAGTTAACACACTTTTAATTTTTATTCTAGCGCGTAGCATCGTTGTGGTCGAGCGGGCGCGCGCGCGCGCTCACAACGCCCGTTAGCTCCGGCGGGGAACTTTAAATTCTCGTGCCTGCTCGCTTAATCCGCGGCTTAAATAGCTTAACCCCACGAATATCTCGTCAGAGGTTCCCCCCGGGCCGACTAGGCGGTGACGACGACGACGACGACGACGACGACGACGTCGCGTCGGTCCGCGCTGCCAGAGAGCAGGTTTATTAGAGCACGGATTTCGGAATTCTTTTCATGGCCCGGCACCGGGACACGAAGCCACCCACGCCGTTTACATAAGCGAGTTCTCCGGATTGCCTTTTTGATATGTAGATAAGGGGTGGTGCCGCTTTTACGCCGTTTACGCCCCCCGCCGAAGGGACCGGGGCGACGCGTTGTCCCGCGATAGGCGACATTTTCCGCCGCTGTTCCTCAACTTCGAATTTCGTCGAAATTCCTAATGTCTTGGAAAATTTCTTCCTTTGTCCTGACATCTTGGAATTAGAACTAATTCTATGACTGAAAAGAATATTTTAATAGAAGCTTTTGTTAATTTTTCTAATGGTTAGTATTCTGAGATTCAATTTTATTACACAACGGATTGGTTTGTCGTTGTCTGCATTTGCTATCGAGCTAGGGAAACTTGCATAACATGGTCGATTTTCTTGAAGGAAATCTCGGGTCAGACGCGATAATCGACGCGGTTCTGGCGCCGCACGTGAACGCCACCGAAATGAACGGCCAAACAAGAACAAGCAATTATGAACAAGGAGCATGACCAGGATAAACAAATTACACGCGAACGGTTTCTCGCTGGTGATTAGGGGTAAATCTTGTTAAGGAAGTTTCTGTCTGAGTTCCGCCTTGAAACGACTGCAACCGAGAGTAACGCGGAAAATTGCTACCTTCTGCATTTCCTTATCATATTTGATCAGCAAATGTAACGTTTAAAAGTTATAGATCAATCCTACAAGCTTTAGCAGTATCACTTTTAGAATTTGACTTGTAGAATTTATATTGGATATGAAATGTACACTGA
This sequence comes from Ceratina calcarata, assembly GCF_001652005.2. Classification (NCBI taxonomy): domain Eukaryota; kingdom Metazoa; phylum Arthropoda; class Insecta; order Hymenoptera; family Apidae; genus Ceratina; species Ceratina calcarata. The sequence continues at coordinate 925,327 of NW_017137499.1, read as the reverse complement.
AGTATGAGACGAATTGTATTAATCGTAAAATTTTTTATATTATTTTACAAGAAAGATCTTAACGTAGAACGAGACATAAAATTGTGAGTTTTCGCTATTTGATCCATGGGGAACTCGATAAAAGGATAAATGATTGGTTCTATCGGCGTTACGTCCTCGTGGGACTGGAGAGCCAAATCAGCCACTATGTAAGAAAGAGGGACCAATCTCTTTCCTCTGTCCACGACGTTCTATCATTATTGGGTCGCTTCATTCAGCGCGAGAATGTTCATTTACTTCTATTATTCGTAATAAACCTATCCATCTTGTATTTACCTTTACTTCAGATAGTAATTACGTATATTCTTCGGCAAGCTTTCAATACACTTTAATAAATAACTATGTTATGATACAGAGTATCTCCGCGTTTCTTTACTATCTATGGTATTTTTTCAAATAGAAGAAGAATGCAATCATACAGTACTTTGAGATTTTACGAAAACGAGCAAAGCAAAAGTTTGACAAAGCGACGAGCCAATGCGTATTTTGCGATTTCTCAAAATCGCATCGGAGATCACGTTGGAGAAAGTAGGATCGGGATCTCTTTCGGCTCGTGCCAGCGAAACGAGCTGCAGAGATAGTTTTTCCGGAAGCCGATTTCTGCGCGTTCCTGCAATTAGAACGGCAGTAAGCATCAAAGGCGACCCGCGTGGAAGACGTGAAATTTCATCGGAAGCCATGCCACGGCTACGAGAGAAATACACGCGATGGAAGGAGGGAATAGAGACGGAGAGGGGGGAGGAGGGAGACAGAGAGCAAAGGCAGCAATGAGAGCTAGTCGGTCCGAGAGTTTGCGAGTTCCAAACCAAGGGGATTGCCGTATATTAAAGTACTTTTCGACTCCCCCTTTCTCCTTTCTACGCCAATCCGTAGCTGTGGACCACCCCAAAACGCGCTTCGACTTCTCTTTTCTCGATGGTCTTCCTCACTCGTCAGTCTCTCGTTGCCATTCGAATCGCGAGTAATCGTAAGCCTCGGTTAAGCCTCTTGCGTATTTTGCACGTGACGCGAAGCAGCTCGCCTTGTAATTTTCCCGATAAGCCACGCCAAGAAATAACGATGCTCAGCTTAATCACAGTTTTCTTCTTTTTCGAAGATAATAAATTGTGTACTTCTCCTTCGATCCTTTCCACTAATGCTGAATATCTCTACTGGAATTCATTTTCGAGCAATTTTCTTTATTTCGAATTTATTGCGACAAATCTATTAAGAAAACGACGAAAATTTTTACACACGCATTAGATTTAATTTTTATAGTAACAAGAGGGATTTAAACACTATTTGATTGAATGTTAAAAGTTTAGAAACGGCTTGAAGCTCGTAAATCGTCGATGCGTGAACGCATCATCCATCGGCAAGGGATTCCTTTCGGTGCTATTAGTCATTAGCGATTCCAAAAGCACCCGGGGTAGAATATTACGGTAGTAGCCGTAGCGGCTTTTACCATACTTTAGCTTTATACGAGGCTCATTCATCAAATCCCAACTGCTGGGTACACGTTGCTTAGCAATAGGTCCTGCGCCGCGCCAAGCTATGTATGATTTGTGATCGTGCCGTGTTAGATATTTCGAAAATCCTCGACTCCCTTCACGGCGATTTTGTCTACTTCTATTAAGCACTGACATTTCTCTAACTTTCGTGCATATTTTAGCTTCGATAGACGAACGAATTCCCGAACGTCTTAAATTTCTCAGTACCTTCAGCTAACCAGTGCTCATTCCAATTTAATCGCGTTGTTTCCCGATGCCGGGTATCGTCGCGCGCGATGCGCCCTTCGAGCATCGATCTCGCCGAGTACACAAAACGAAGAAAAGGTGAGAAGCTGTCAAGGCTGTCACGCGTTCAATGGACCATACAGTCGGCCCATTATCGGGGCCGAGGGTCTCCGTGGAGAAATAATAAAAATGCCATTAGTGTCTCGACGTCCCAGGACGGTCGAACGATGTGAACGTTCACCCCCCACAGATTTCGGCCGATATATATCTCCCATCCCCTCCGACCACTTTAACGTCTTTGTCACGGACTCTCCCACTTGACGAGGTTAATCCTTCTTTCTGGCCTTCAGCCTTCCTGCGCTGCGGTCCCCGGTCCTCCTCCTCGGTCGACTGGCTCCGGGGCCGGGCGAGCTTAAAATCCGTTCACGAGCTGGAACGAAAATAATTGCATCGTGATTCTTCCGCTTTTTCCTTCAACTCTTCCTCCTCCTCGCTGGCCACCCTTTCTTTCCCGTTCTCGTTACTGGCGGCAACTCCGCGTTCTCCTTGTCTCTCGGCGTCTTCCTTCCTCGAGCCACGACCGAGAGGGCATAAATCCTTCGGGATCGTCGCCGAAAATAAGATAAAATCTCGTGGCGGTGGCGCGGTTTAGCTTGATAGAGGAAGGAAAAAAAAAGGCAAATTCCCGAATAAACACATCCGCGCCTCTTTATGGCACCACTTTGCGGATCCCGCCACCCCTGACTCGGTGGTCTGTGTACCGCGCGCATTATTAACTCAACCACCGGAAAATGTCAACGCGGCCGGGCTCCTTATCTCTCTGCTTTTCTTTATTTTACCGGGGACTCCCTCGCCGGCATCGCCGCCTTTCTCCCTTCCGGCACGCGACTTTTATCTGCTTTGATTCTGTCCGGAACGCCGTTGCAGCGGATGTTGCTTGTCATTTTTTTAAAGATTTCTTTGTAAAATAGATGCATTGATAATACAATACAGACAGCTGTATTTGTTTAAAATAACGATTATGTAAATTCGTGGCCTGTTTTAAAACAAGATTAACTGTCAATAAAGTAGTGGGGAACGAAGATTAAGTTTTCACCCTCTCTTAGTTCTCGACTTCACTCCTCTCACTGGCTCGCTTTACTTGATCTTCTATTCGATAGAAGGCATTCGATGCCTGTGCGTTTCTGTTTTCCCAGATGAGCCCAGCAGCTGAAGAACGCCTTTGGGATCGGGTTTCCAAACGTTTTAATCGGCGTTTTTCTTTTCCTGCCAGGCCCCGATTACACGATTCCCCCCCGCTGCCCTTCCTCGAATGGAGAGGGAGAGTTCTCTTCCAGAAAGGAGTTATCGCCGAAGGAAGCTACAGGCATCGGCGTTGGCGTGCTCCTGTGAAAAGGGGCTGGGGACGGCCGGCGGGGTTAAAACGACCCCCGCAGCCGAGGCTGAAGTCTGAAAGATAAGGTACCCCTCTTCTCTCTCACGGCCTCCTAGATTATGGAATGGCACTTTAATTACACTAATGGGAGAACCAAATGTTAATTACAATTCGAAGTCTAAAAGAGAGACGATTCGCGGCCGACGAGAAAGAGAGAGGGAAGAGTCGGGAAAGAGGAACGATAGGCTGGCAGCGGACGGGGAAGGGACCAGATGAGATTTGCCTGCGTAAGAGGGTTGCCGTGATTAGTATTATATAATTAAAAATGCCCGGACTCATTATGGTCACCTCTCATAAGGACCGGGCTTAGCTGCGCAGGAAGCTGCTTATAAATTGGATTATCGGAAAGCGAGAGTGGAGCTGTTGGAAAAAAGTGTCACGATTAATCGTTCCTCTGTGTAGTGAACATTATGGCAAAAAATTTCGCAACGGGATTCAGCCGATTACAATTATACAAATTGAGGATGCAATATTTTCTACTCTTCATATTTTATCTAATTTCTGTCTTCAAAATATGATAAATGAAATACACACGAAATAATTCGCGCTCGTTACGATTAAACGAATAATCGAGTGACAAAACTTTTTTTATGTGACTATGCCTGACGATAGAGAATCGATAAGAATAGAGCGTATCTCAGTCGATTTCGGAATCTCGTTTCCTCTGCACGTCGTTCTAAGCGTCGCAATCGGGAACCGCGTGTACGATCACGACGTCCACGGCGACGGGCTATCGACGGCGCCGTGGCGTGCCGGGATGGCGGCAGCCGGGTTTCAATTTAAAGTTGGACGAGCGTGTCGGGATTTCAATGTACAAAATGCGTATGCTAAACTTTTCGCACCCCATGGCGGTAGCCGGCGTCCCTCCGTTCGTCTTCGAGTTCCCAACACACACCCTTGACGTTGCCGCGGCCGAGCGCCGGACAGCAGCCACGCGTCCGTGTCGATGTCGGCGCGGCGCGACGTTTCGTCCCGGAAAAATCAGCAAGTCTGATGCATCGTCAAGTAGAAAGGGGTTGCACAAGTAGAACGTCGGACCCGGTCGTCGATCGTGGGACGAATGCTCCCGTGGAAACACTTTGAAGTCGGCAGCCCCCAAAGGACAAATTACACATTTTTTTTTTCGTTTTTCGACGGCCGGCCTTAGTGGCTCGGCCTGAGGTCCCCTAATGATCGAAGGTGATGAATATCAATCGTGTAGGCTTGAAACGAGCGAGTGTGAAGGAAGTTTCTAATGGCTTCCCCGGCCGTGAACTTTTCTCACCTTCTGCCGCTGCGCGTAAGCGCGAATTTGCATCAGGTTCAGCGCGAGCTTTGTCTCGCCTACCTATTTATGCGTGCCGGGATTGGGCTTTGTTGCCTCCCAAACTACATGCACGGAGAAGCGCGAAGTCGTGACGTGACGATTTTCCAGGAGGAACGTAGAGAATGGCAAGTGGAAATTCACGAACCATTCTTTACATTCTTTAAGCTTTCAACAGTTCGATATCTCATCAGGAAAAACTGTTCCTTCGTTTCCGTTGTTTATTCGCACGAATTTTATTTCGATCAAACGCACGCTGTGAAGCAAGGTAAAATACCAACGGACTCCAAATATCGTCTTCCAATTCGATTCGACCGATTCGGCCCCTGGCTTCGACACAAATCTAAGTTCGACAATGCACCCAGATGGAACGTCACGCCGCTGTAAGATTGCCGCGGGGGCACTAGGACCGGGGTCGAGGAAAAAAAAAGGAAGAGGAGCAGCGGAACGGAGGAAGAAGACGCTGGCGATCGCGGATGGGTGAGAAGTTTCGCCCCCAGGAGTTGGATTACCGCGTGGCTTCGGTTGGATTTGAAAATCGTGGGGACTCGACGGCGATGGGTGCCGAGCTCGGAGGCTGCTGGCGGCGTGATTGATTTTGCATACGACACGGATTGGACAGGTTTGAGAAATTGGACTGGCTTTCTAGCTGGTTTGGCCTCCCTGCCCTCTTCGCTGCTTCCTCCCTTTTCTATATCGCGTACAGTGTCTATATGCCTGGACGGTTATATCGACGCGTACACGCCGAACGTATATACACGTCGATGTAACGTATATACTTAACGTATCCTGCGAGTGTCTACCCGCGAGAGAGAAGGGTTCCCGGCTCCTCGTATCTCTTACGCGGGACGTCGAAGGGGATTGGCCTCGAACGAGCGATTTGTGCGATCTTCGAAGACGTATTTATGAGCGTTCCAGGCCCGCTTCTTCCACTTTCATATTGCTCCGTGCATTTTTCGCGCCCAGCCCGCCGTAAGTTATGGCGTGCGAAATGGAAACGTGACGCCTAGCCCGAACTCTGATCGTTTTCTAAGTTGCGCACCAGGGAATATTGAAGAATCGAATAATATTTCGTCTCTCACGATATACACGAACTATGTTCGGAAAGAAGATAATTGTCCACCATCGTTATCTTAATTTTCTCGATGAAAAACGATCCAGAAATTAGTTGATCCTCGGCGACCATTCGACGCGAGCACAATGAGCAACGCGTAAGGAGAAGCTGTCGAGGCATCCAGGGTAGCTCGTCTGGCGTTATCTGCCGACGTCGGAGTGGATAACAGGCCGAACGATTTATTCTAAACCTTTATCCGGCGGCGGCCCCTCGAAATTTATGAAAGAAGACGCCCGTTTAACCGACTCGCTCAGTCATCCCTCACGATGGTGGTGAAGCCACCCTTCCTTCGCTTCGCTCTGTCTCCGTTCATCCTCGGGCTCGCACCTCCCTTTCCGTTCGCGTTCCACCCCCTCGGCTCGATTCTCTACCCCGTGCTCGCATGTCAGCCCTTTATTTTATACCAAGACGAGTCGGTCCGAGTCGGTCCTAATATTAAAGGGGATGGCTCACCCTTAGCGCGTGATCGGGATACCGAAATTCGCCGATCGGACGGCTCGGGACTTCCTTATTCGAGGACGTTACCAAACTCGAGTGGCAGGCTTCCGGGAGGGTAAGCTCGGAGCTTTCAGCATCGCAATCTTCTCGCGTTTAATGTTACGTGGAACCTCAGTTTGTTACTTTATCACTTTTTTTGTATACAATTAATGTAACAATGTAACAATGTAACACGAAATTCTTCTCTGTTTCAGTTGTATCTGAGCAAAACCCGGCAGAGCGGCCTCACGGACAGTTTGTATCAGGGTCTCTCACGAACGGTCAGTCCAACCGCACGCCAACAAGGTGAGTTTTTGATTCTCGCCGTTCTTTTTCGAGTTTTTTCGACTGCCTCTACATTTTTGTACGCGTTATCGAAACGTTCGACTTTATTTTCTTTATCTCCTTGTACCGCGTTTGAATCCGCACGGAACTTTCGACACTCGCACACGTGTCTGCGTCCACACACACGCGGAACGGTGTCGTTTACCGTCCTAACGACGAGATACTCGTGTAGAGTGCGTATATCGAAACTCCGGCCGAAGTCCTGCGCTGAAACACAAGCGACGTTCAGAAACTTTGCCCAATTTCACGTGTACTCGGTTAGAATAAATATGTGATCCACGGACGCCGGTGTAGCATCCACGTTCAATATGTGCGAGTCGCCTAGAAATCGCGTTCGACGATAAGTTATTTAATAAGTAAGCAACTATAAATGCGAGGAGAATTCATTTTCAAGCCAGTTAAACCGCGCTGTTGCAATTTACGATTATTTGTTTTAAATATTTACCGAGAGAAATGGATATGAAACATGCAGGCATAAAGTTCGTAGTAGTAATATAAGAAAAAGTTTCGAGGAAAGTAGACTCTGGATTTCAACCGAACACGAAGGCAAAGATTTCCACGACGAAATCGACGTAGACGGACACGACTCGTGGGGACGCGTACGGGAAACCGTGTAGGAGGCCGAGCATCATGCATAACCCCACGTCGGCCTCGCATAAATATTCTAATAACTTCGGAAACTAATATGATTGCATCCAGCAGGAATAATATCCTGTTCGAAGTGGGCATCGCGGTTGTATGCGTAGAATACGAAATACGTACGTAGCGCGGCGTTCGTACAAGAACAACGCGTCGCGTCGCGATCCTCGTCACGTAACCGTAGATCGCCGCGAGGGTGGAACCGATCCCTGTTGATGACAGTGATTACTTTAATCCAACATATTCCCATCTTCGCTCTACGTTGGAAAAATAGTTATAGACAACGTGACGAAGACCACAAGTGGTATTGAAACGATTACACGTACTGTTTGCGCTGCTTATAAATTTATCGCGAGTGTCTCGCTGGTTAGAGGACTGGAATTAAAAGTATGTTGGTGGATTACGACGAAAGAAATGTCTCTTACGAGTACAAACTTTGAATCATTAATAAAATCCATCATACCTGGAGCAATTCTTATTGCGAACGATATAACGTACAGCCGGGTATAATTATACTGACATTTTGAAACAGACTGAAGCACATGGAACGAACAAAACGCGACGGGTAACGTTTTCCATCGATTCCTCGCGGATTCGAGACGCTCGACGAAAATTCATTCGGGCGATTCGAGTTCGAAAATTAATTTCAATCCGTACTTGAACCCCAGCTCTCGTTCGCAGTCTCCACCCCGTCTGTTTCGCTTCGTCCCGGCTGGTCAAACAGCGGCACGGCACAGCGGCGTGTACAACGCGCGGTCGGAAAATCGAGCAGCGCTCGAGTATTGGAAACAAAAGGCCGACGTTTCAATTAGGCCCCTTATTAGTTAGCGATAATAGGGCCAGCGGCGGTCGAACGGTAACGTCGGGGCTTTCCAGTGCTTAACCGTTGGCTGCGTTAGGTTGTTTGCGTGGATCCAGCTCTTACGATATTAAGGGCTGACTAGGCATTCATCGTCGGTGCGGCACCGACGTCGAGCCCGGCCCGGCCAGTTTCGATATTTAGAGCCACCCTCTGACCTAAGGCTCTCCTCGGCCCGCTGGACTTGACCGGACCGAGCTAGAAGGGACAGCTAGAAGGGATCCTTGCACCTTCTGGCTGGACCTCTAGCTGGGTCGATTGATTTTCTCGCGTTACGACGTCGGAAGGATAGCAAACCGTGATAACGGGGTTTGTTTGATGGGATTGATCGAATTCGGATCTTAAGGGGGAAGCTTATTGTGTAAGGGATGTATTTGGTAGACGTTGATGTCTTGGTTTCGTTCAGAGATTGCTGCAAGCCCTAACTCCATTTTCAGTTTCATCCTTTTCCTCGGAAGAAGTTTATACAAATTAATTGTTTATTCACTATTCGATCAGACTTTACTTATAATAACTGACGTATGTATCACTTCTCCTAGAAGTACATACATTATTAAAAGTGTTTTGAATTCTCAGTTCCATGATAGGGACACGTTTCTCGTAGCTCAAGAGGAATAAGTCGCGAGAAACCGGTGGCAGTAGTCGCCTGCGGCTCGCCGCAACGATCCTACGTCGTTCTACCTATTGTAAGGCACCATTGCTGCCCGTTATCGTTGGGTCCCTTCGAAACTAACTCGCCCCGGCTCGAAACTGCGCCCACTTTCCTCGCCGCGAAACGCGGTTAACAAGCGAGCACGCGATGTGCACCCGTTATCGATTCGAAGGTGAAAACCCTGAAAGGCTTCCGTGTACACCGTCGTTGCCGCGAATTAACCGTGAGACGCCGGGCCGCGCTTGATGGACGATAATCAATTCGTTGCGAAACAACGTCGCGAACTTTGGACAGCTGTGTAAGTCTCGTTTCATTGGCTCGAGCTCGTGAATTATTAAAACAAACAGATGATCAACTGGAATAAATTATTTATTCATAAATTCATTTATTGTTATAATTATAGATGAACATTCAGTTTACGTGTTGCAGCGAGTCGCGTAATTAATTGCAACGAGTACGAAATATGATTGTCGCAAGATGAAAGAATAAATAAATTAACGAATTCATCACGTACACTATTAATATTTGTATTTTTTATTGAACGAATCATACAAACTGTTGGTCACAGCATGGAGAGAATTATCGTGGCCGTGGAAGCCAGGATTGGTTTTAGTATAAATGCGAGGCAGGCGGTTGCGTTCGGTGTTGGGGGACGCGGCTAGAAGGGTGGCGCGGGGCGGGGGAGTGGTAGCGACATCTTGTATTGTCAGATCCCAACGCGACAAATTCATAATTGCGTTAATGCGGGTACGGCGAGGGTTCTTGCCGCAGCCACCGCAAGGCGCGCTATGGCGTCTTGCGGCTGTAAGAGAGACAGGGACCCCCGGACCGAGGAGAACGGGTGGAGAAAATGGACGAGACGGAGGAGCGAGAAAGATCGCCGAGGTGCCATCGGGAGGAGAAAGAGAGAGGCAGAAGCACCTCCTGGCACAGGCTCGTTAATCTTCCAAGGATTACGCCAGAAGGAAGTATCGCCATTGTGCAAGGTGCTCCTCTTCCAGCCGATAATTATTAATTAAACTGGCCTAACGGGCCACTTCGCGATTTATCGATTTATCGAGGGACTGAGCCGTCGCGATGCCGAGACGCTAAAGAATTGACTGGCCTCCTTCCGATTGTATCGACGCAATTTGAGAAAGAATAGTAGAAGATGGACGTTCGAGCAGAAGACGTTCGTTTTATCGTACTCGAATCATTTTCGAGATATCTGGTCCATCAGTTTGTTTCGATGAACTGAACGAACGTACGATACAGGGAGGACCAACGAGCCGTGCGAGATCGCCGGGTTTTAATTAATCGTGAGCGATTAAACGGTCATGAAATCGAACAGGAAGGGTCATCAAATCCGCACGAACGAGCACGAGAACGAGAACGAGGAAAGGGAGGAAGGGTTGTGCGAGCGTGCGACCGGCTCGCGAACGGGCCACCGCCGAGCGAAGGGTAAAAAGGATAGGATTGCAAAAGCGAGAGAGTAGCGGCGGAACGAACGAGCCGAAATAAAACAGTGATATCGAGGCATTTCACGCACGAGCAAGAACGTTTAGCAGATTCAACGTGCGTGCCGGCACTCGGTGAAACGATATTCTGTTCTCTTTCCATTCTTCTGTCTTTCTCCTCGGTTCACCGGTTCGCTCTTTCATCCCGCGCTACCATACTCTCTCTCACTCTCTCTCTCTCTCTCTCTCTCTCTCTGTCAGCTGGGCTCGTCTCTTTCGCCCTATCCCGTTTCCTCTATCACCTACTACACCCTCGGCCAGAGCGTTCGCTGAAAAATACTGCTCTCGCTGACACCTGTAGCTTCGACGTTCTACATATGTGCGTACGTACGCCGTGCGACCGTGCGCCCATCGAGGAAACGAGGGGCAGGAAAAAATTATCGCCCAAGAAAATTTCCATAAGACGAGCGCCGGAATCCCAATCTGACAATCTCGTTACGACCTTCCGCATTTTACCGAGGTTGTGGTTTGAATAGCATTAGCGAGTGATTCTTTTAACACACAAAAATCTGCTATGCCGTATCGTAGATCTCTAGTATTTCACAAAATACTTTTAACGTGTTGCTTGTGATACTATAATACATTCGAATGGTTCATTGAGTAAGATTTATGCATTCTATTGAATTCTCTACAGATCTATTCATTAAATGTAATACTGTTTACTTGTTGTAATCCTCGAGACAAAAGGTAGAACGAGCCGAAGAGATTTTTCATCGTTCTCGCAACAAGCTCGGTAAGGGCCGAATCGGTGTAACGAAAGGGGAACAGATTCCACAAGTGGTGGACTTTACGGGACTTAAGATTAATCCTCATAATTACCCGATTCCGTTCTTCTCCGCGGGCGCCCCTCCTGTATCCGCTTTTTATACGGTAGCTCGCACCTCGAGCCACGACTGCGGTGCACTTTTCGCGGAAGGGAGCCGAACGGCGTTGGTCATAAAGATATTTATCAGGTGACGACCCTGGTCATCCTTTACGATCCTCCCTTCTTAAGGTTTTCCACGGACGTCTCCGAGCACAGATTCACCCTATGGTCAGTCGCGTGCCACGTATTTCGATGACACGACCCTCGCGAATGCTTTTCTCTTACGCCGAGATTTATTATCCGCTCAAACGGGGAATCTCGCTATTCGTTTGAATTCTATTTCATTACTTCTGATCAGCCATTCCAACTTTTGAGTTTTGTTTCTGAGAACGCAACTAATTAGTAATTCCGATATTTTTGTGTCAAACAGCATAATTATTTTCACTGAATTAAAGAGTATGTAGGATTTAGCAGAAAATAGTATTAAGAGATTCTTTATACTATAAGAAACCGATGAAAGCGTTTTGGTCGAAGACGTACGAAAATTTGGGTTGGGGTGGAGTCGCATGGGAGACGCGACGCTGACCAGTGAAATATAGGGGTTGGTTCTCGTGGATGACCGACAACGCGCACCGTGGGCGTGAAATCGGACGCCGGCCAGGACGTCCGCTCGACTCGGCAGCCGGCGGACAATAAGAATCGATATCTTAATTAACGAACGCTGGTGGGTCCGATGTATAAGCGAATTCTCCCGCGGCCGTGGAGAACCGGAGCGAAAAGGGTAGCGTTGGAGAAAGAGAGGGTGACGACGACGACGACGACGATGACGACGACGATGGTGGGAAGGGAGGGACACAGGGTGGCGGGCGAGGCACAGGGAAATCCGGAGGCTGGGTGTGTATTCGATGGGGTAGGAACGCGGACGCCTGACCGGAAGCGAGAGTCTGCGAAGCCCTACGGACCTCGACTCGTCGTCCCACCGGAAGCGCCATTCACGCGGCCCTCTCGCTTTCGTCCGCCTTCCCGTCGTGGCCCGCCGTCCTCCTGTTCGGCAACGCTGATACGTCCCTGAATAAACAATACTCTCCCGAAAAAAAGTTCGGCCGGAGCCAGTGTTTAAAAAAAATATCATCGCGTCGCCAAATCAGGGACGCGCCCGGTTCGATCCGTTTCATCTGACAATGGACCACCATTTCTACTCGCCTGAGTTGATCATGGTTCGTCTCATTGATAGCGAGAGCGTTTTTGTACGCAGTTGCCTGAGCATTAACTGGTGCGAAGGGAGAGAGGATAATGCATTGTTATTCAAAGATTACTCGGACGAGCTCGTTAGTACTTCTCGTGAAATAAATAAAGTATACTGGAGCTGACGTACGAAATTGCAACCTGAGTCACAAGCGCGTCTACGTAATTTCATCATAAAAATGTTACCTCTTGTGGTCTCCTGTTTATTGCACACCAACGACCGAAACGAACGTACATGTATGTATTTGGTCTATAATGCACAGGGCTCAGGAGACTCTCGTGAACGCCTGGCCCAATTAATATCAGCGCGAAAGAAACACGACCGAAGCCAGACGAAATTAACGAATTGAAGGGTACGTCTTTTCCGGGACGCTTTTACCGTGACTGACTAATCCGATAAAGTGGCAGTCTCGCACGAACCTCTTTCTTCTTGCTGGCATTCCGTTCGATAGGATATGACGCTAAGCATTCTATATTGACTAATAAACCCGGGTTCCCCGCTAACGAACATTCGTTTCTTAGATACCCAGCCATTCGTACTTTCATCCACACTTCCACCGGGGTCACTTCGTTCCGTCCTCTGATGGATATGGTACATTAAGGATTATGCTACGGGCGTCCTATTCAATTTATCCGAATATTTTTAGCTACGTCACTCGCTGCTACATCGCTGAAAATCGTGTGAGAGTGATTCGATGTTTGGCCAATATTTGTCAAATACAATCATCGGAGTTAATGATTGAACGTTCAAGTTTCGTCTATGTACATTACGCACCAGCACGACCGGGTTTCCTCGCGTTCGTTCGCTAGTGGCCAACCAGTCAGTCCTAGGATGAAGTAGTCGGAGGCCGCAATGGTAGACACCTCAATCAGGACTCGCTTTGGAACCCAATTTCACGAGAGAGAGAGTATTTGCTCGTATTTCGGGTGGCGGTCGGTTTGACCTCTCGTTAATCACCAAAGGACCCGAAGCACGAAGGCGAGTCAGACAAGCTGTGTAGTTGACCGCAACGACTGACCGTTGCCCTGTGGACAGGCCCTTAAGGGTATGGTATGCCCTCCTTCTTCTTCTCTTCGGCTCTCTACGAAATACCAGATGGCTCCAAAATCTGAAATACGTCTTGCTGCAGTTTGCAATTGGACCAAGGATACATTCGTCCTGTATTTATCTCCTATGCAATTCATGCAGCATTAACTATCAAGTTCCCGAGACTGTTCAATTGTTGTTCATGGTGCAATATTCACTTGGAACATCTGTTGGTTCAATTTACCTATTACTATTTCAAATTTCCATTTATTTAGCTGTATTCAGATGCTCATAATTTTTCTTATACGAGATCTTTATGATTTATGGTAGATTTAGGAATTAATGAGACGTTTGAAGCTATGGTGTTCGGTACTGTAAGCAATAGGTGCATCGATTTCACACGAGTCGAAGCATCGCCCCGAGCAAACGTCGCTGGCTTGTACACGGCGTCTAATCGCTGTATTAGCTAGCTTTGTGGTTAAGCTATGCTATTGCTGAATTAGGGGCAATTTGCTTCGAAACACACCCTACCTATGTTTGTGCTCCCCGTACGAATTTACTGAAACGCGCCTTAGCTAACAGCGATCGCTGTGGCAATAAGTACAGAAATACTGTCAAAAGACATCTCGAAACATTTATTAAAGATGTATTGGCTATACAATCAATCCCAAAAGTTTATATACCATAGAAGCACGCATTTCCTACAATTAAAAATAGTGAATTCTTCTTCTAATTTCGATATTTAATAAG
>NW_017137499.1:900075-910428 GCF_001652005.2 Ceratina calcarata | reverse complement strand
CCCGTAGATCAAACGGTTTGCGAGTTATTGGCGAAAAACGAAAATTTCGCAAAATCTGAAGGGGTACCCCTTGGAAAAATTTCGGAAAAATCGAAAATTTTTTTTTGTTGTCTATTATTAGCATTGTTCTTCCGACGTCTGATCTCTTTTTAAAAAAAGCGTTTCTAAAGTGCATAAACTTTTGGGATTGACTGTATAGCCAATACATCCTTAATCAAACTTCTTTCCTCGGTAAAAAAAAACAATTCAGTGTCAAGAAACAAAAGACTCTGAATAATTTCTGATCTGTGAATGTGGATCCAGGTAAATGTTTTGATCCCTGTGCAAGCACGTAAGAATGCTCGCCATACGTGAGCCTCGTGGTCTCCCGGCGCATATCGTTTGTTGGTTTTGCGGTCTACCATAACACTGCCTTCCCCAGTAACCTCTTCCCATCTCTTGGGAAAACGTGGTTCCAACAACGTCGCTCGGCAAAGGGCTGCTCCTTTCCGCATCCAACGCGAGCGAAATCTAATCACTCTTGCCAGTCGCCCGGTTCCCGATAAACTCTTCTGCCTAAGTTTTGAACAATGCAAAATGTTCGAAGCAGATCATTACAATCCGTAGTAGTTACTTATGGAACTATCTATTTTATATTAACGTAATTACGTGGAAGTAGCCAAAGAGTAAAAATGAAAAAAGCACTTCCACGTGTTGGCATTTATTTTTGAAAAGTATATTTCGTTCGAGCAAGCGGTTGAATATCCCTCTTAATTGTCAAGCAACTTTCACTCACGCCAGTTGAGCGTCGTTAGGAGTAAAGTAGGTTCATCCTGTACACTCGAGCAAATAAGAGTCAGTGTTCCATTCTTTCAAGTCGTTCACTGACTCGTTCATAATTACGCCTCCCTTCTAATTACTCCCTTAAATCCTTTCCACACTCGCACCTCTCTTCCCTCTTTTTCCACCCTCTCGTCACTTCATTTCACACTTTTACGCCGCGGCGTCAGTCACTCTTGCATTCTTCGCACCGCCCGATCTTCCACTACCCTGGCTCGCATAACAAATGTTCCCGCTGTCAACTGATCGCTGTTTCTCGCTTTCACCACCAATGCCGATGACATCGGTAAGATTTCCCTCGAAATTCGCGAGCAATTTACCGTTCCCCTTCCTGCCGCCGAAGCGGGAAGCAAACCTATTGACACGGTCGTGGGTCCGTTACAATGTTTAATTGCCTTTTTCGCGGACGCGTCTTAATTACTTCTCGACTGCATTAAGGGCAGATGAAAAATGTCACCGCTCCGTCATCCCTTGAGCGGCGCACTCGAGCCGGTTCTCGAGGGTGTTTCTCGGAAGTGATTCCACCGCAGGAGACACCCGAACGCGATGGGGCACAGGACAAAGAAAAAGTCGGCGACGGGGAACCGACGAGAGGGAGAGAGAGCCAGCCAGGTTTGCGGGGGATATAAACAGAGGTGACGTAATTACCGAGATTAATGCGGCCTTGTGCTTTCGGTGGCAACCGAAGCTCCCTCCCCGTGGCCGCGCTCTCGCTTTTATCTCGCAAACCATCATCCGGTCTCGCTTCGCCTCTCTCCGTCCTTTTCCCTTGCTCCACCTCCGGAAAGTAATTTGAGGACGAGAAGGAACGGTTTTAAATTTTACTTATCCGTGGGAGTTGGATTTACTCGCGGCTGTTCCTCTCTCGCGCCCCCGGGGCGACTAACTCCCTTCGGTTCACCTCCGGCCAATCTGGGCGGTCTGTTCGATCGAGGAGAATGTGTCGAACTTCCTTTGGAAGTTGATACCTAGCAGTGATTCTTTTCGTCGTCTGATGTTGCCAATAAGAATCCCATCCCAGATACTAATTTCACGTATTTAAATAAAACGTAAAAAATATTACGTATTATACAAAGAATAAAGTAATAGTTAGTACCATCTAGACTTAGGAATTAAACGCCTCTTTCCATGTCTAAAACGGAGAGCTACTCAGAGCCCGATAATTCCTGCGGAAACTATTGCGAGAAGTCCTCTCGGTGGCACTCAAAGGAATGCCGCGGCACTTGGTAGGAATTTTCTCGGCTCGTCGCGAGATTTCTCGCAGACGACACCCGTACCCTGACACCGGGGAGCCCTTCCCATCTTGCCCGGCTTCTCTGGAACAATTCACCTCGAGGAGATGTAAGAACGAGGAAGAGAGAGAGAGAGAGAGAGAGATACGGAGAGGAATCGTGGAGAGGAGTTCCTCTTTTCAAGCGAGAACACCAACGGCTCGAGTCTTCCTTCCACTCCTGGTCTCTGTGGAAGAGGGCCACTATTCACGCCGCCGTTTCTGGAACCCCTTTCTTTCCCTCCCTTCGGCACCGCGGCGCGCCTACTCGAGAGACAATGATATCGCAGGAAGAGCGAGAGGAGAGCCGACGCGGCCCGCTTTACAACTCCCGCAGGGGCTGTCTTTACCGGGGCAAAATTAATATCATAAATAATATCGTAAAGAAAAAAAAAAATACAGCCCGCCAGCGTCACGGGCGACGTTACCGCAAAACGTTTCTCTCGCGGCTTGATAAAGAAAGGAAGGAGGCCAGATAGAGGGAGCGGGATGACAGGGTGGAGCGAAGGAGCGGCAAGAGCAGTCTCCCTTCTAAAGAGGAAGCTCTGGCCCAGCAGCTCGGATGTCGGATTAAAGAAAACGAGTTACCGCGGGCTATCTGCCAGTGCGTTTCATTTGTCTGATTTTATCTAACCAGTTTGGTTCGTTATACCGCAATGACAATTTTATTTACCACATTTACATCGTCTCGTCTATCAAATGCAAGATTCACACTTGATATTTTCGTGTACATACGACGATCTGAAGGCTTGACAACGGCCCTACGTATCGTATCTTCTGAGAGTCGCTAATTCCGGGCCTTCTGCTCGTTATTGCGCATTGTCCCGAATCTCGGGGCGTATTAGAGAGGCGAAGAACGACGATACCTCCCGCACGGTATCCTCATTCAGCAGTCTTGGACCGACAAAAGACGCGTCCCGGTGTTCCAACCGGTATTCGAAACAACGACGCATTTGAATACACGCGACGCTAGCTTGTGTGTAGCCGCGTCCCCGTCGTGTGACGTTCATTGCTTTAGCTTTCACTTTCTCTCTCTCTCTCTCTCTCACACACATTCGGTCTCTCCTATCCCCCCTGGTTGTTCATGTGACTTGATGTTTCTCGCCGAACAGCAATATAATCACCCTGATGGTACAAAGCGGCTAGCCGCGCTTCCCTACGGCAACCGGCGCGACGGCAGCCACGCCGCGCCTTCCGCGCCATCAAATGCTGATGATACAGACGATATGACGTATGTATGTGCGACAGCGCTAATTCGTGGCATTGTCGTTGTTCCTCGGTGAAACTAGGCGAAGCCACAGGTAGCTGAAATTTGCTCCGACACGCAGCACGGAATAGAAAACGAGGGAAACGAGGTTGCCTCACACGAGCGTTAAACCGATTTGGTTTGGCAAAGAAGTGACGAGAATCAATCGTGATTAAGTTCAGCGTCGTTAAAACCATTGTCAGTCATCAATTTTTTACTCTTACTGAAACTAATTTTTTCCTTTCACGACTCGTTCTGAACACTTAATTTCACCTGAACTCTCTTTAGAATGGATCAGAATCTACCGTTTCATACTTCCAAGTCTTCTAATTAAATTCTAATGTAAACTGAGCATAGCGATTCAATAGACATACTTGCATGGATCTCTTTTAACTATAATATAAAAATCTTTTCATTAATGCTTAATTACTGACGAAAAAAGTAGATAAAAAATATTACGTCGTAATATTTTATCAATCATAAATTATTGACCTATACTACTTAAAGTCGCGGCTCGGTCGAAAATTCTTGAGCTGTACCACTTGGAACCTAAAAATTTCATACCCCTCGTTAAAGGAACATTTGCTGTGTTAATGAAAGCGCAGTTTTCTATCTGTTAAATACGAAAGTTTAATTCCTTCTTCAATGGATGCCAAGGGGTGTAAAACGAAATAAGTCGCGGGCAGAGGTCGGACGCGACGGGACACGACCGCTTTATTTTTAACAGTCTGATTCTGAATGCCATCAGCCGGCTTTAGTAGTACCATAAACCGGGAGTACATAAACGAAGTCGGTCAATAACTGGCGGACTGGCGAGATTTTAACGCGAGTCTCGTTTTCATGGCGAACAGAGTTACGGTTTATTAAAGGGAAAAAGAGTCGAAGTTTCGAATTATGACTGGCAATATATTATTGTATTGACTTTGTCATCAAATGTTTAATTGTTTTTTAATGTCTTCGTTAAAAAAAAAAGTTAAAATCCGGTTGATATTTATTGTAGATAAGAGATGATTAGATCAGTCGATTAAATCGTTTCGGTAATTTTCGTGTTAACATCTGACGGGAGTCAAACCACGGGCCACCGATAATTGTTTCGATTTCCAATTTCACCGGTGGCCGGGCGCGAGGGGAAACTCGCGAGGCAGGGCACGTCCCGCGTCGATAGGTCGGTAGGTTGCACGGTTGTACATCCGGTTTTCGGTCGGCGAGAGATAAACTGGGCCGTGCGGCGAGCAGGAACAGAAACGGGATGAATAATGAAGTGACTCGCGCCTTGGCCGGAAGGCGAAATTCAGTCGGGCCTAGCCAGACCCCGAGATTAGCCCTGAGTTATGGCGTTAAGATCACATCTAATTGTATCAGTTTGGTCCACCCAAACCAAGCTTCTCTATCTACCTATCCATCTGTAGCAGCAGCAGCAGCAGCAGCAGGCTAGGAGCTTCGCGCGCCGCTATAACCTGCTTACTCGGCCCTCCTTCCGCGTCTCTTCCGCGCCATTGACCAGGACCTTAAACGCCGGCCGACCGTCGATTTGCTTAATCTTGCGCTTTGCCAGGACTTTCCAGACCCACGAGTCCGCGTAGTTACGATTCCACTTAGTCGCTGGTTACAACTATTCGTGGTTACGCTTGGTTACCTATCGGGAACCCGCCCCCTCCGGTCCGGTCGACTTCCAAGCCTTCTAGGGATACTTGGATACTCGGCTTTATTCGAAAACCGATCGGGCAACTGTATCGAATTAACCGCTTCATGACGTGGCGCGGTGAACGCGGCTGGTTAAGGTATTCGAGTGGTGAAACGGGATTTATTAGTTCGAATAGTTGTAGCTATATACCTTCAAGCGGACTTGATTCGCGGGTTTTGTTTCCCGCAGGTTTTAGGATCCGTAGGAGCGAAAGTTTCTCAGGAATGTTCCGATACAGTGATGTTTAATAGAGATTCAAACATTAAGAGAGTGAAAACACAAAAATGTAGGAAAATTGCAAAGTTCCAGTTTGAACGAAAAGTTCCAAGTACGTTCCAAGGCACATTAATTCTGGTTCTCGTTTCTTCGAGTATGTATCGCCCCGAGGTATCTCTTGCATTAAAGAGGAATCGATTGTAAGTAGAGCGAGAGACAGATAGAAGGACCGAGCGATAACACGAGCCTGTAATGGTGTCCTCCGGGCTCATCCGCGTACTAGAATGTCTAACTTATACACACGCTTATACCTCTTGGACTCGATGCTGCTTCATGAGTATCGAGTCTACTAATGATTGCCATATCCTTAAAATTCTCTTCGAACTTGCACAATTTCACAAAGAAATCAATATGTATAAAAAATGTCGTAGTATATGCCGACAAAGTCAATAGAAGAAATGATGTAAAGATCATGTTATATCAAACAATTCTCAAAGGAGGTTAAATTTATTTTAAGTGAATTTGGCACGAACGGGTCAGACAGATCAGATAGAAAGAAATGAGTTCCTAAGATCGAGTCATCTGGTACTGAGTGAAGGAATATTACTAAGTTTCGTCTACGAAGGAGCCTCCAGGAGTAGAGAGGACTAGCGCATACGGCGGCAAGGCATTAGAGACCCTAGCTAGATGATCACTGAGCGCTCGGCACTAATCAAGACGCATGATTATA
Organism: Ceratina calcarata; assembly: GCF_001652005.2. Taxonomy (NCBI): domain Eukaryota; kingdom Metazoa; phylum Arthropoda; class Insecta; order Hymenoptera; family Apidae; genus Ceratina; species Ceratina calcarata. Next base: position 904,463 of record NW_017137499.1, on the reverse strand, counting down.
GGCCCCAAAGCGCCTCCGAGCACCAGCCACCGTTCCCTCCAAGGAGAATCCGCCAATACGACCTCCTAGTCCGTTCATTGTCGTTTTACCGAGAGTTCAGATTACAAGGTCCCGGTTTTTAGGGCTGAAACCTTGCTCCTAGCGCGTTGAAGTCTCCACGTTCTGATAACACTTTACAATCGTACTTTAAATCTTATACACGATTGGAACACAACTTTCTAAGGATAACTAAATGTTTATTTCAAGTAAAATCGAATACCACGTTTAGGAAAATTAATTTAATTACACTGAAGAAAGGTGAAACGGTTTAGAAGAAGATTGACGCATTAAGTAAGTCGAGTGTCGCTAATCAATTTTCCTTGTAATTAATTTTCTTGATATTTGCCCGCACCGGAGGAGTAACTTCGAGCTGAAAACTTGGCCGCCGAATCAATTACACGTAAGCTGATGTACTCGGTAGCGTACAACATCTATGGCGATCGATTACGGTATGACGGAACCGCGGACTATACATCATAAAGGGAGATGGTTATCGGACATACGGTAGATACATTAAGCAGCGTGTAATTCTGTTAACTGGCCGTTATATCAGCGTTCGATCATTAAATAGAGTCGACGCGATTAGACGTATCGCTGTCAAAGCGTGGTTGCTTCATTTGTAACGACGTAGCTTTAGTTGAAACGCGCTGACTAATTTAATCATCGATTATATCCAATTGGCAAATAACATTGGCGATCATCTTAAATGTGCCGAACGTTTTATATGAATATTTAATCATGAAAGGAGTTCATAAATTAGAGGAGATATTAAATAAGTTAAAAGGTTGGGAACTTTAAAATTTATAAATACCCTAACAATCGTTCACGAAGTCGGGTGAAATTATTTTACAAGTCATCAGCACGATCAGCCAAATTGGCCGATTTCTTGTCATTGCCGCGCATGCAACATGCGTTGTACCCGAGGCCGTGTTCAAGATCTCGCTCACGTTTCGCGACAAGTGAAGAAAATGGAGACGGATGATTTCCTTTTTCTTGCGGAGGCTTAATGGGCGCTCGCGTGACAGGGATCGAGCGGGCGGCACAGGATTTCTGAAAATGCCCTGGCTTAAACGGGGACCATGATTACGCCGACTGCTCGAGGGTCGTGCCGCTCATGTGTCGCGTGTATGCGTAACGTACATATCCGCGACAGGCCGCGCCGCCGCTGCGTCGCTTCTGAGCATAATTTAACGCGATACGTTGGGGTTGTGCTAACTTGCTTAGCGCAACCTCAAATAGAACCGTAGGTCGGGAAATTGTGGATGGGTACGGGAGCCGCGGCGCACGGGGGCCCGATCTCGTTCGTTTGCCGACAGAGAATCGCGAGAATCCTAATTGCCGGAACGATCATTCCGAGGGAAATGACGTACATAATTAACGAAAACGCAGTTGATTTATTAAATTCAGCTGCGTGCGTGGCAATGTCGACGTCATGAATTGATTTACTTACGAACTCGGGGAAGGTATCTGGGTAAGTGGATCGTTCTGCGGTTATTAATTTCCTACACAGACATACCTGGTATAATAGTATTGTGCAGTACACAGCTGTAGTTACCAGATACAAAAATAATGGGATTTTGTAAGTACCAATAAAATGCCGATTAATCATACTTAACTCGTTAAATGCCAAAGTTAGAAGAAAAATTCATAGAATCTTTTTTGTATGCACTGAATGTATGAAAAAAATACTGATAATGATTTGAATACTAATATTCAATGAAAAGATTGATAATCCGTGCAGAGATCAATTTTTATACTGTTACTTTCAATTTGACAACCGAAAGGATATACAATGAATTTCACGGCACGTGCCGGTTGTATCTAACATTTATACCCAGCCTTCCTGATTGGTTCACACAAAGAAGTTGTTGAATAGCTCTCGGAGCACTGTAGCCAGTGTACAAAGGAGGAATTCGATCTTTGGCGAAGAGAGAAGAAACAAGGGACAGCAGGGAACGGGGAGGGAAGAGGGGGCCGCGAAAAGGGAGAGGAGCAACAAGGTTCGTTAATTTTACGAGCGCCGAATTCGCAATTCGACCGATCGGATACCGGGATCATCCTCCGTTCATACGTAGAGCCAAAAGGCCAAACAGCCTGGGTCAATTTGATAGAGCACGGATAGAACCGTGTTTGCTGCCGAAGCCGGAAGCTCGTATCGAAACGAGGTTGCCTTCAGAATCTCGGAATTTCAATGAAACCGTGAATCTCTAGTTTTTTATATACATATGTATAATAACTACTGAACGTTTCCTCTTATGTTATATGACATTTACAATTATTACTTCATCTTGATAATTGTAAGCTGAATGAAATTTCTATTACTTTTAAATAGTATGTGCTCTGTAACAAATACAAATGAGCAACTAATGAAGTAAACGACACCCTGTCCAAAAATAATCACACGTTGTAACGTTTGTCGTGATATTGCGAACTTTGAAAACGTTCAACGGGAATAAGCCCTCGATTGATCTTTGAAAGCAAAAAAAAAAAGGGAGAAGCGAAGAGCCGCGAGGTTAAAGAACATTCATCACACCCTCCGGAATCTGTCGGGGACGTCTTCTATCTCGGAGCCCATTGAAAGTTCTCTGTCGCGTCGCGATAGGTATCCAAAGAGTATACCGAGAGTAGAACGTCATGCGCGGGGGTTGACGGCCGTACGTGTGTTTGCTTTTATTTAAATTGTAAGTTAGATGCCGCGGTGGCCGGGGAGGGCTTTTAGCGAATGGAAAGAAATGTTTGAACTAAATGGTTCGAACCTGTATGGAAATGAACGCTGCGGCTGCCAGTCGGCCGTGTGACTGATCTCGGAGTTTCCCACTCTTCACTGAACTTTCTGAAAGTCGAGTGTGGGAGGAATATGGTAATTTTCTTATTGTTTCAAATACTTCAAGTAACAGTCGCTTGTAAAATTTAAGTAAAGGAATCTTTTAATATATTGCATCGCAATGTTTCATGGGCCCCGGATTTTTTAAAATTATATTCCATGAATATTACATAATATTTAATTCACGACAGATTTTTCTATCTTGTCTTTTTATTCTATCTTAATATTTTACTGTACAATGTTTCAATATGTGTATTGACCTGGATACATCCTCTGTCAGTTTACGCGTTTTCTGAGACGACAAAAGCGTTTGTCAAAGGAAAATCCTCGGGACGTTCAGACTTCATTTCAAATTCAATTTGATTAATCGGGAGGCGTCTGCCACGATTCGTCCCGGAGTTGCATTTAAACGCGCGGCGAAATCAGCCGGGAACATCAATGTTTCCTCTCTCTCTCTCTCTCTCTCTCTCTCTCTCTCTTTCTCCCTTTCTCTTTCTCCCTTTCTCTCTGAGTTCTCACGCCCACGATGCAGAAAGTTGCTCGCTAATGCGAATCCGCACATAGGGATTGCACTGTGTTTCACCGACGACTGGTGCACGAGCTCGCATTTGCATACTCGTCAGCTGTGCTTCCTTCAACTTTTCCTGCGACACACCCTCCCTTGGTGTGGAACTCTGCGGGAACTCGCTACCGCTATGCACTCGCGACGGCCGAGGACAGCACATCCGTGTATTTCTAGTCCCGATTCATAATTGCAAATTTCCTTCGGCTTATTTATGCAGCTTTCGTCTCGTGTAACTCGTCCCCCGCTAATGCGACTGCCGCAGCTCGAATTTCCACGGTGGTAAATGCCGATGATTGCGATGCTCGTTGAGTGAAATAAATTCACCTCGGGGTGAGTTTGGATAGTTGTTGAAGGGAAGGAATGTAGGTTGTATTCAAATATGTATGTTACTGAGTACATGAATAATATTTTTGAAACAGTAAAAAGTAATGGAATTCCTATACTAGTTATTTGTTTCTAACAATTTGATTTTTCTTAAAATGATATGAAAAAGAGATTAGCATCCCTCGTTGCTTGGTCCATCGCGGAGCAACTTATGAGAATTTTCACTACGCGGAGTCCGCTCACGCGTTCAGCAGGTCATACATTTTCACTTTGGCACACGTGTCGTCACCTTCCGTCGAGCAGCCGTCGCCGATGAAGGGGACAACGTGAAAAAAGACAAGCGCTCGCGCATTTTCTCGATACAACGACCGCCCCCGCTGCCGTCTCTCCCGCCTGCAGAGAAACGAAATGGAGATACGATGATGCGCTCGGTTATACATTATGTATATAACCAAAGCTGTGAGAGGGAGACGCTAACCGAAAACCGATTTCTCATGAACCTCTGCATTTTTTAATTTAATGGGTATTCTATGTGGATGAACGCACGTTTTGTTATGAATATATTCATTAAATCATTTATTATGTATTTTAATTATTGAATTTGTGGACGGAGTTAATAATAATTATTATATACGA
>NW_017137499.1:883318-899725 GCF_001652005.2 Ceratina calcarata | reverse complement strand
CGCCTGGAATCAGCAGAGTTGATAGAAATCGGTTAGGTTCGTGGTGATGAGCTTCCTCTAAACCGAAAATGCGATCAGTGGGCCATGCATAATACAAGAAAATCGCGGGGTGGCTGAGAGGAGCACACACGCTCGAGGAATGTTAAAATTCTTCGGTGCAACCGATCTCCCTCAAATATCACTTTGCGTCCACGTTGACGTTGAAGAGGGAGGATTTGCACGATCCGGGTGTTTATATTTATTTGAAATATTTATCGGGCCTGTTTATGGCCATGGTAAAAGTGCCATCGATTTGACGTGAATCACGACGAGGGAGCCCAGAAGGGAAGCGATCGTAAAGCTTTGTGAATTATGAAACTGTATTCCTAACGTTATGATAAGTGTTTATCGAATAATGTACATAGTTCCCTATTATGTAAGAGTCTCTGAGTTTCTAAAATATTTGCATAAAAAGAAAAAATAAAAGAAAGACAGCGGATCGAACAACTTGATCAACTTTTGTAAAAAATATTTGATAGAATTGAAGAAAATAGATGAAAAGATATTTCAAGAACATCAAGATTTATGGTTTTCAAGGAAACAGGTTAAGAAATTAGAGGAGCTACTTAGCTTTCACGAGAAACCGTGATAACGAGTAATTGTTGAGACGCGGTACGGGGTGCCAATAAAATCATCAAGCCGTTATTACCTCATCAGTGGCATTTAGAACGAGGCTGGTTGCCCCTGTATCTCTCTGTTCGTTCGCAGCAGTTAGCAGCCGCAATCATGTTTGTTTTATGGGCCGTTACGCGGCCAGATACTTTAACTAATTGTATAATTGCTCCGAAGCCAGGCAACGGGCGACGCCGGGCGTCGCCGACGTGACGCCATGGCACGTCCACTTTTCGCTCCCTTTTTTCCTCCGACCGCCGTCGAAAGACCGGCGGCAGGGAGCCCGATAAAGCCTCGCCTTTCGGCCGTGGAAAGGAACGCGAGCGTAAACAGGAAGGCAAGATTTAGCCCCGGCCTTCCTGACCGCTTAATTGCGCGAGTTTTAATTTGTGAAACGCCGCGCCGGGAAAAGAGCGGTCCTCCGATTCCTGACTTCCATCCGGCCTTTCATTAAGCTTATACTATATCCACCCTCGGCAATAAGCATTTGGATAAATTGAACTCAATTTACCTGTCCCGAAATTCACCGCCCTGACTCAAGCTTTTCCTACCGTTACAAATACGAACGAATCTTTTTATATAATATCAAAAATGTATGAACGAATCACTGAGAGTTTATTAGTTTTATTTTACGACGGGGAAGGGAATTGTTTTAAATCAATCTTGCTATGGCGCTGAATTTTGTTCTCCGGTGAATATCGCTTATGCCTATCGATTTCGTCCGTCTTTCTTCTCCATCCGCGGCGAGGATTGTACGTCCGCACGTTTCATCCCCCAAGGCGGAACGAGCAGAGCTCACTGGCTTCATCAAATATTTGCTCAATCACCGCAAAGACATTTCGCTAACTTGACGACCATGGATCGACCTCTTCCGTCGCCTCATCCTCATTTACCGTCTTCCCGAGTTGTAGATCTTCCGCCGTTCGAGAATCTTGCGCGACTACCGAAATCGAGATTGCGGAAACTTACGTTACTACGTGACACAGTATCACTTCCTCCTCCCGCTGATGAAATTAATATTTACTTATTTCTTGAACGATCGTTCGAAGAAACTTTTGAACAAACCTATTCGTTTAGCTCCGAGATCTCTCACTTCCTCAGAGAATAATGTGTTAATCCTTCGCGAAGCGAATCGTCTGTGGACCGAAATTAGCGAAACCCTTTCTTCTCTTTCACAGTCATTCAGTTTTATCATGTTTATAAATCTCTCTTTCCTACTGTACTCTGTTTTTCGCATCGGTCGTTAGACTCGTTCATTGAAATTCCGGTTAGAAACGTAATGGACTTTTCCGTCGATCGCGGTCGTCAGGGTGATTTCAGTCCGGGCAAGTCGGTAAGTCGGGGCGCAAAAAGAAGGGCGAGAGCAACCCTGAAAAGGGCGAGCGACGTTCCGGCCGGAGCCGGTCGCTTAATCAGAGGAAGGTTTTTAGAGCCCCTTAAATCACGTAACGCGAGACGTCACAGAGCGTTAGGTGCAGCCGGGGGTGGAGCGAGGGTGTGAGAGAGTGTAGGAGGGGTCGAAGGTCGTCGTGGTGGTCGCGGCGGGTGGGAATTAGCCCAGCTGAATTGATCAAAGCTGTTTAAACGCGGCTTCTTATTAAAGAAATCCATAATCGCTTTGGTGTCTGTAAAGCGGCACCCCTGCTGCGACCTGGGAAAAACCTAAATTTCCTCTTTCGACGCCAGACGTGTTTGTACGTTTCACCGTTCCTTCCCAAAATTCCCGCAGTCCAATAATTCGTCTCGTTTCTTTATCTAAGACACATCATTTTTAGGAATCATTGTATAAGTACTATACTACGTTAAATATTCTTGTTACAAAACAGAAAAAATTGCGATAACCAGTTGCTCGTACATCAGAACGATAACGGAATTGGCAACTTTTGATACATGCAAAATTTGCATTTCGTACGGTGTCATAACTGGTAGTTACGAATTCCTCTCTAAAATTTGCGCGAATAGTCTTTACCGGCTACATTTTTATTGTGTTCTATTTGGTTTTTTCTCTGCCTCGATTTATAAATTTGTATCCCACGATCGGGCTGAATTCCCATGAACGAATCTCTGATTCGTTTCAATAAATCCTACATGTGTCAGTCCATTGTGTAATTCAGTTGCTTGGATTAACAAATGTACAATTCATTTCATCGCGTTGATGAAATAACTCGTTTTCATTGTTTTATTAACAGAACGTGTTCGGCTTTTGGTTACTGATAAAATTTTATATTGCATTCGCGAACTGTAAATGAACCAGCTTGAAATTATGTGGGGAAAAAAATGATTCGCGAGAGAAACCGTGTTAAATTTTCGTGAGGAATTTTAAGAATAACGTCAGCGTAACCTCTGAGAACTCTCGGAGTTCATTTCGAGTGAGACACTCCCGTGTAAAGAGTGCGCAATCATCTTTACACCCTCGGGTTGAGATTATTGCCGGTCGAAACGACCACGGGGACGTTCGCCTTTATCCGAGCGTTTTCATTAGCAGGAAATACAAAAATACGCAGTCCTCATTGCGAAATTGTCCCCTGGTTTCAAGAAGAGAGACTGTATCGGAGAGAGACGGAGATTGTAGGCGAGAGGAGAGAATCGTCCTCGTTTCCTCGCGACGACGGCACACGGGGGTTGCGTTGAAGTCGCGGGAGATTAGCAATTCATAGCCGGCACGGTTGTTACTGTCGCGGTGGCAGGGGCCCGGGCCACATTTAGCGCGGTGGCAACACAATGGCAATAATAATAATTAAGAAACATCGTAACGGCAGCATATTCGGCGAGTAACGCCCCGCGGTCCTCGAGTTTCCCCGTTTCGCGCCCCCTTCACCTTTTGGCCCCTTCGACCGACCGTGCGTTGGTCGGAAGTCGCTAGTCACTTTTTCTTCTCTCACCTAATCTCGAGGCCGACGCTTGTTAAAAACGCCCGTGAATATAAAGAGTTGCATTATTAAAGAAGTTCGCGCGACTATAACAAAAAGTTTCAGGCTGGCATCGGGGGAGGAAAAAGCAACAAGCTCGGCCCAGAGAGCTACGTCCTGGCGCGACCGACCGAGGGTGAGAAAAGCGGACGGGGTCGGAGCGTGACAAAAAAAACTGCTATAAGAATAGAGGAGGCGGATGGAACGATTTGATTTGTCGGCGGGAAGACAAATTTTTTTTGGTCAATATTGAACAATTTTGATGGCCAAGCTCTAAACTGGGTTTATAATGATGTAAAATACTGAATTTGTTATGTTCTGTCACATAACGAACAAAATCAATCAAAGTATTCTTTAGAAAACCTCGAACGACACTTTTATGATTAAAAAATGCAGTACACTATAAACCTCTCAAAATGTTTGAGGGAATTTAATTTAGCGGTTTTCCGCTTAGCTTCAGCTGATATTTTTCGACAAATCCAGCCGGATGGCAGTGGAAAACAAAAACGTCGTGGGACAAGAAGCAATGGCGCGTAATTAGCATAACGACACTAATTAAAATACAAATGAAGAGTCTTAAGGCGCTCCGCGCCGGGTGAATCATTATCACCGAGCTGTCGGCTTTCTTGGTCCCACGAGAACATCTCCTCCTCCTCCTCTCTCTCTCTCTCTCTCTCTCCCGTCTCTCTTCTCCACATTTTACTGACACTCGCAAACGTAATTATATTTAATCGCGGCTCCGTATCGTTCGTGGGTAGGTGAAATGTCGCCTGAAAGCATCGTGCATTTTCCTGAAAGTGGTTCTTGCAGCGATGCTTCCTCGGGAACCATCCGAGAACTTTTTAATCAAAACGAACAACGAGTCATACTATACTTTCTAATGTTACCACATTTCAATGATAATTGCAGATGTTCATAAATTAAATTTAATCTTGTATCAAAAAGACGTTATCTTTCCAAACTGAAAATTTAATAACAAGCAGAGAAATTGTTCTTCCATTAGTAAAAATATTTTTCTCTCGATTCAAGTAAATTTCTACTCTGATAAAAACATTGTACGCTAAAAATAGTGGTTGACACGGTTCGCCTCGCGCGAGTGTATTTTGAAAATCGGTTTCAGCAAATAAAGCTGAGTCACGCATCCACGCACGGTTGACCGGGCTAGTCTTTCTTTACGACGGGCTAAAAAGGAGGAAAAGGACGGGCGAGGGATGCAAGACCGGATACCGTAAGGCATCCTATTTGGCCACGTAATCCAGACACGGGAATCCGCAGCGACGAACCACCGAACCCATAAATATGATTGGAGCATCGGTTGGCTCCGCTGGTATCGCCCCAAGGAATCTAACCCCCACGGCTATTCACCGTAGGATTACGCTACGTTGTCTCTTACCGTCTTCTCTTTCCCTTTACGATGATCTTATTGGATTCAATCGAAGCTACGGTTAACCCTTCTTCTCATATATTTCTATCGTGAATCCGGGGTAAATAGGAATTTTTACTATCGCTTTTCCATTTCCAATCAGTGACTCAATTTTTAATAAAACCTTTCCTGTACGCTGAGCTTGAAACTCATCTAAATTATTGTACTGGACGAAAGAGAGAAACACTGAAATTATGGAAGCAGTAAAAATGTTTAATTAAACGAAAGGATTTACCAAACTTGATTGCAACTAATAATAAGATAGAAGAGGGAGTTAGAGAGTAAAGGCAGGATTCAATCGTTCTCGCTCCGGCGTCAACGTATTCAAATTCGTCGCATCAATGTTTTATTGCGGGCATTCCTCATGTAAATTTCGCGGTGACTTTATGACAATGTAATCCTCACAACCGTAGCGATTGCTACGACGCCTTCGGTCCAGAGTTACTACCCCCCGGTGTTCGTTCGTCCACGACGAAGGGTGATTTTTATCTTTGCCAGCGCCTTCGCCGTACGAACGCTATCGCCCACTGTCTGCGGCTCGTAACTCTAAATTTCCTACTTATTTCCATGTGCTTTACATCCGCGTAATCCGGCACATCGTCGTTTATTATCTGAAGCTAAATTTCCTACAAAGAAGAATCTATTCCTACGATTATCTTCATAACTTTGTACGTGATTCACTGATTACAATTAGTTAAGAAAAAAAAGATTGAATCGTCTAATTTAAAGATACGTAATTGATAATTGAAGAAGCAAGTTCAGTGCCAAAATTGCCTGGTTTTATTTCATTCGTGAGCTCCGTCTTCTCGATGAAGAATTTAAAAAAGCGGGACGGTTTCGCAACAAAAATGGCAACGAGCTAAGTATTCGTGCGTCGGGGACCGGTTGGTTAACTAAGAGAATGAAGGAGACAGTGCTGTGGGGTTGCGCGGAAGAAGAGCAGTGGAAGGAGTGAGCAGACCCGCGCGATGGGTTGGGTCAGGTGACATAAAGCCGGTGTGTACTGAGGATTGCGTACGAATAACGGAAATTAAGTGTCAACCGAAAGAGAGTAGAGAGAGAAGGAGATAGGGAGTCGAGTGAGAATCTCCCTCTTCTATCGCCCAGACTGGTTGGGTCTCGTTCTCCTTTTCAAGGAACCGCCGCGCCGCCGCTCCGCTATGAGCCGGCCCGGAGGGTGAGAAAGACGAAACACGATACACCGGGGCCAGGGGATTAACGCTACGTGCGTGGCAAACGTAAAACCACCCGTGCCCCGTGTCCTTCTTCCACTCCAGCCGGCGGCGGCCCCCGGTAGTCGTTTCCGCGCCCCGTTTATGGGATTTTAACAACACCGCGCGCGTTATACTCCGGCTCGAATGATGATGGACCAAACACAACACTGGAGGCTCGTTTTCGAGACTCGGTGAACAGGTGTTCCCAAGTTTGAATTGCGTTGCGTACCAGGATCGAAACTATCCTGGATTTGAAACCTGAGTTCGTCCAGAGCGAACTTAGCGCATAGAAAAATGATCGCCGTATTTCAGTTGATTATAAAATATAAAGCAAACGAGAGGTATTGCACTTTATTTTGGATGAGTCTTGTAAAGTTATAAAACTCTGATGCTTCGAAACGTAAAGTCTGATGGAGAAACTTATTAAATAGCTAGTAATATTTTCTATGGTCATCAAATACTTTTGGAAGTTGTACGAACTTTTATAGAAAAATTCTAAAAATAGTAAAAGCATTTTACGCTCGAGGCCTCACAAGTACAATTTACGGTATACCAGATTTCCGAGGGACAATTATAGCCGGGTAGGCTTCGACAGTCCTCCAGGCAGACATCAGCCATGCCAGCTGGCAGATTGCCGCGTTACGACTGCTGCTTGGCAGTCTCGGTATCGGGCCCGACGCGAACCGCCAAACCTCTCGCGAAATATTAATTAACGTTATTAACGCCCCACCTTTCGAACTGCAGGGGCGGTAGGGAACTCGGTTCTGGCCTCTAAAGTCTCCACCTCCTTTTCGCCCTCGCGTCTCGTTCAACTCGCCGCGCAGGAGGTAGGGAAAAAGCCCCATTATCGTAAATCATCGTTTTCCAATAACGCTACCGAGGCTCTTCACGGCGCGGCTCTTTCCTCTCGTTTCCACCGGCTCGCTCTTTCGACTCTTCCTCGTCTCTCCCTTGCCCGGCAAAATTCAGATCGATTTTTCGTCATGCTCTCAACAATGACGGTATTAAATATAATAGAAAAAGTTTTCACCGGGTCGCACTTATAATTATCCCTCGCGGTCAAATTTATTAACTACTCTCGTTGTCCTACGATTGAATGATCGCTCGCATTACGGAGATCTTGTATGTACATACTATATTCCGGCTAGGAGGACTCTGGAATTTGGGGCTTCGACAGACGGAAAGTTTTATGTTAACCTCGGTAGCAGCCTATCGTTTAACGGTAATTTCATTAGCACGGTTAATCGAAATCTGATCAAGCCACCGATATTCGTAAAAAACGCAGCGTCACCCGGGTCTCAGGTCTGCACCGATCAATTATGCCCCGAGCGTTGTATCAACTTTCTCACGTTATCTCCCTCTCTCTTATCGCACCGGAGACTGAAAATAATTTCATCCGATTTACCGTACTCTACTTTATTTCCACGGCATCTGGAGTTACTGTCGATGAATAAATGAACGTTGCACGAGGCTCTCGTCCACAGTGCCAGGCTGAATTGAATTCACCAAGGCGGAGAGAGCGGCTCGGGGTCGATGAGAGCAAACGGTCGAGTCCCGTGGATCAGATAGCGACGCGGCGAAGGTGTCGATCAGGATTTCCAAGCACGTGGTCCAATGCTAACAGCATCGTAGTCGGTAGCTAAGGCTAGCCTGCCCTCGAACAGGATAGATAGCCGGAGCCAGACGGACAACTGTGCGGGGGTTGGCAGGGTATTAGGCCAACAGCAGAGTCCGGGCTTCGCAATCACCCCCGGGGGTTAATGCCATCAGGAGCAAACAAAGTATAAAGTAGGTACCTAGCAGCTAAGTAGCCGCAGGCTACCCAACCAGAACCGGACAGCCTCGGCGCGTTTGTCGCATATCAAAGGTATCGCCTTGATGAAATTACTTGTCAGGACGTTCCGTTCGAAAGTAATGATACTAGTTTGACGGCGTTTCGTGATCTTGGCGTCGATTCCACTGATTAATAATGTATCTAAAGCACGGAATACCGTTAGATCGATGATTCGCGATTTCTGACACGCAAGGATACGAATTATTTACGATCATATAAAACTCATAACTGTTTCGAAAGTTGGATTATTAATTTTTTGAAGAAGGCTGAAGGTCGGTAGACATTGAACATGCAAATAGAGACACGAAGAGGAAACTTGGTTTAGAAACAACAAACTCGAATCGGTGCTCGGTAACTACTATGTATATGTTTACCGAATTAATTTAAGGTGTAATGGCGGAAGTTTATGAAGTGCGGTTCGTGCAACGCGATCAAACGCGAGGCACGCGGCCGATATGATTTTAAAATAGAGATGTTACTGCGATATCGTTATCTCGCGGCGGTGGCGTAGAGGGGGGCTCGGTTGGACTGGATTGTTTCACTTTGTTTCGGGAACTTTCACTTGGCGTTCATTTTTCTCTAGGTTCAAAACTTTCGAATACGAACTTGAACTCTCCGCCGAAAGTTTCCCGCGGTATAATGACGAACTGAACTCTCAAAAAGTTACGCAGTAACGAGAACTTCCTCGACAGGCTTTCTGTGATACAGTTTAGCGAACGATTCCTTGGACTTCGTCGCGAACTATCGAGTGACACCGCCGGTTTTAGCAACAGTTTGTTGTTGCACGACCATATGTTACTAGTTCTGATTCTTAGCCATTCGTACGGAATCACGAACCATTATTACTTTCCTTTACTGCAATTAAGTTATTCAATTTTCTATTCCATTACGTGAAACAAATGCCTGAAATCATTTACCGTTTTACCTAGAATACCATAAATTCGTCAATTAGTACAAAACAACGTTACTAATTCGGTCAGCAATTCCAACTTGAAAATTAAATTTCAATCTTCTCCCCTCAAAGGCATGGAAAATATAATTCCAAAACGTCTTGACTCGATGATTGATGAACAAGGAACTTAACAAGCGAATGGACACAGAGAAGAAAACGCGGTTAAGACGGCCGAAGTCGAGGTAGACAGAGGAGAAAGGCGAACAAAGGGGACCAGAGGGGAAGAAACGGAGGAGCGAGGCGAAGAGCTGGGCGAAAATAAACGGCGAGAGAATAAAATCTTATCCGGGCTTCCAGTCTCGTGGGCTTGTCCCTCTTCCTTTCCTCTCCTTTCCATCCTTTCTTCGCCGTGAGATCTCGACGGCTCAGCCGTCGTCTCCTTCCATAATTTGATTGTTTTAATTAAATTTCGTCGGGGAATCGCTTTACGCTGGGCACGCTAGCCTGGCGGGCACAATGCAAACTGTGACGTGTACGGAATGAATCGGGAATGGAACAGCAAATGGGACGATCGGGGAGCCAAAGACCCGGAGTCCGAGTGGAAAAGTCTTGGGAAAATCTCGTCGGGAGAACGTGCGCTTTCTCTCCCCTAACTCATATTCTTAATGTCGAGGCACAGGTTTAATTCGGTAGCAGGAAAATTCGCATTTTTCGAGAGATTGAATTTCGGTTTATAATCCAGTTGAAAAATTGTATAGGATACAACAGTAATCCTGATACAATATACATTTAATATCAGAGCAAATAATTCTTATTTTAATTCGTGAACAATCTCCGTCTTATTAAAGAATATATGCTGTTATAATTCGAAGAGGAAGATTTTAAGCGATCGGTCGATGTTAATGAAATAACGCAAGGTATTTTCAGTTTGCCGAGCAATCCCGAGACGTCTATCAAAAACATACAACTTTCGTGGCGAACGAAAAAGGGAAACCGAACCGAACCGGATCTGGCCTCGTGCCTCCGCCGTAATAAGACGAAGGTTAGACATGACCGCGAGGAACGCCATAGCGGCTGGTAACGACGCGCCACCCTGCATATTTCTCCAGATATTGGAATTTGTCGCGGTTACTTCGAATTATCTTCCACCCCTAGCTATTCGGGCGCGGTCTACCCCTTCCGCTATATGCTCTTTAGTCGATAATCCGCAAGGCCGTGAGCATTAGCATTCGATTCTAAAAGAACATTCGATGCGACGCGAATCCCTGAATTGGTGCCTCATAAATTAGTTACCTTCTATGTCCTTCGTTGCGTCCGCAAAATTTATCTTCTGCGCAGAATTTTGAATTATAACCTCTGTGATCCGACGGAGAATTAATTTATCAAATATTAAAGCAAGAGGGATAATAATGAGGTCGATTGAACATTGTTGACACGGAAAACAGAGAGTCGATTCGAGAGGAATCGGAGATTTAATGTACCTAATTACACGGGCCATTCTCGGTTTTTACATTGTGATTTCAAACAAAAGCGATGGGAACGCGGGAGAAGGTTGCCTTCGCGTGGGTGGCCAGCGGATGGGACACGGGGGTTGGGATCGCTTCTTCCGCTCGGATTGTCATTGAGGGTTGGGTGAAAAATTCAGCAAGGGAAGATTTCATGGCCTTCGTAAGGATAATTTTCATTTCGAAGTTAATCCACTCTCCTGGCACGTACTTCCTCCGCTAATTGCAATTCGTTGGCAACGCTTACAATAATGATTTCACAATTCTGTTTAAAATTCACTCCGTATCGTATTCGGCAAAATATGAACTCAAAGTATTCTTAAATAGTGATTAAATCGTATTTCTTTCTAGGTAGATATACTATAATTTCTGTATGACTTAATGCAAAATTGTAATACTTTGACTTATGGTCAGTCATATCAGTAATACCACAAAAAATGTATATGAGCACAAAGAACTTTATCCTTCCGCTCGAATGATTTCTAATTGTGAAATAATGCCAGAGTACAATGCTTCCAGCAGTCCCTTCTACTAAAAAGAATCTCGGAATACGAAATACTATAAATCTGCGTCATCCACACCTGGTCAGATATCAACCGATTCATTTCGATTCTCCCTGCAGCCCCATTTTCTCGAATCGAGGATAAGTTTATTGAAGTTGGTCCAGGAGCTCTCGAAGAACGGCCCACAGGCTTTTCAGCATCCCTTTTCATCGGCTCCGAGCCACTTGACGGGTTGAATGCGCATTTTTAGTAAATTAAAAAGTATCGTGTGACTGCGCCAGAACGCTGGGTCTCCCGCTAAAGCGTTCTTAACCCTGGTCGAGCCCCTTAACCCTCTCGCTCCCGTTCTCTAACCCCCGTCTCACCCCCGATTCCCTCCGGTTTATCCGGATCCTCCCTCGGCGGCTACTCCCCACCTCCGGCGCCTGGTTTTACCGTGTACAAGCGCCCCCGTCTTCTTCCTCCTCTTCCACTCGCTCGCGACCTCTCGACTCTTCGAGTCCCCTCCGAAATTGCTACCCTTGTTTGCGTTTAATGCTCCGCTATTTTTTCCTGCCTCTCCTCGCTGCGCGCTGCGCTCCGCGGCCCCGGAGCACGCCTGTAAAAAGGCGAACAGGCTCCTCTCTGTGTGTTACTGTGTTGCTCATTTTCGTGGCCGTGCTCTCTTCTGCGAGAAAAGTTAACGAATTTACCCGCTGCGAGATTGTCTTTGTCGCCGTGTAGCTGACTCGCCACCGTAAAACGAGGCGGGGAATAACGAGCAGGTAATCGAGACGCTCAGTTTGACCTCCGGTATACACCGAAGAGGAAATTGACAATTTTTTGTTAAAATCGTGTAACACCTACTCTAATTCTAATTGTGCCATCAAATAAGATTTGAATTTTAATCTCTTTTTATACAATATGTACTATTTCAAAGATAAGAATCTTATATTTAGGCTCATGGATTCCCATTTCATTCTCGTTCAGAATTAATTCGGATTTATCCATACATGAATTTGTATAAAAAAGGAGAACGGAGCCGTCTTTGAAAAATTAACGACGACTCGGGAAGGGGTTTTCGCCCCTTGTTGGGAATACTTTGTCGAGCGACTGTGGTCCGATGGAAGCCAACCCTGTACGCCTACGCGTATTTAATTTGTAAAAGTATTTCGTAATTCGCGTGGCTAAAGGTTGGCCCGCTACTTTAAACGCGGTCCCCGCGGAGCCTCGGAAACGAAAACCGCCTGGGAAAGTCAAAATCGCTTGCATAACGGGTGTCCGGGAAAAAAATATCTTGTCTTACGTTTCTTAAATCTAGTCTTATTCTTCATCAACTTATCTCAAGGAGAACATTTTACAAAACAAGAAAACAAATAGGCAAATGGATATTAATTTATCGTAATATAAAATTGAAATAGTGTGACCGATTAAATAATACAATCGAGTAAACAAAAGCTTGCCTTAAACGAAATAAAACTGTTCAATTATATACAGAGGGAAACATGTTGAGCGACAGCAGAGGAAGAAGTATTCGGCGTTCTGATTTTAAAACAGGGTAAGATCTCCGGGCACTCCCGTTATCATGTCTCGCGCGAAAGGCACGTTAACTCCTTCCTCCGGCAACCTTTACCGCGCTTAATGCCGAACAATGCGCGCGGTCGGGGTTTAAGCGCGTGCTTTGTCGTAATAAAAAAATATCGGACTGTGTGTTGCTCGGTAAAAACCAATAAAGGTTGGCAGGCATGCTTGCTCGTGCAGCCGGCGGTTGCGGTGGAGGTTTTCCCTCGATCCTCTCTCTCTCTCTCTCTGTCTCTCGACGAACCGTCTCGCTCCACCACCACCTTGAAGGCCCCAAACCCTCGAGAGTAGTACATCCACGTGTACACCTGTGTGTGGGTAGACTCTACGTACGTACGCGTGTATCCGAAAACTCGGGGGCGAGTTCTTGCTAAAACAAACCCCCGGGAGAGGAAAGAGTGGTCGGGGCCTCCGGCGCGGCAGCGGGTTACAGAGAAGTGGTAAAGAGAGAATTTGCAAGGGAAAGCCCCGGGATCCTGTCTCGGTGTCAGAGGGTCGCCAGAGTCCGTCAGCTTCCCGCCGGCCCAGAAACGGGCCAGCCCACGGATCAACGAGCCTGACATTTTAATACGACGGGAAATGTTCGCGCGAGTTCCGGATGGACCGTGTTTTAACAGCCTCGCTAGAATGACCGCGTTCTTTTACACGGGACACGTTTGTTTAACGAACGTCGCAATAAGTTACTCTCCGATACCGTCGGACGTTGATTTCTGAAACGTTGCTTCTGACAGGGAATTAAACCTATCGATACTGCTCAGCTATGAAACAGGAACGCTTATGTGAAACAGCTTTAGAAGCTAGCTTTAATATAATCAAATCATTGGTTAAACGCAACGGAATTCGTATACCAGTTCGAGGAATCGTGTTAAATTTACCCCGGACTAGAACAACCGTTAATTTCGCTTATAAGCACGTCACAGACATCATCTCTAAGCGGTATCGGCTGACGTTATTTAAGGCCGTGGCACGGAATCAGTTTTCGCTATCAAAACCAGACGAGGGGGCAAAATTACCGGTGGAATTTCCTCGGTCAAGAGTCGATAACGGCCATAAAATATTTAGGGAAACATGCACCGCGACCGTGCTCCATCCTCTGGGATGCTCTTCGTTATTTCTCCACCTCCGCTCGGCCGGTGTCTCGCCTCTTCGGCTCCCTAGCCCCCGATGCCAGCGCGCGCGAGAATAACGAGCGAGAGAAAAAAGAAGAAGGGAAAAAAGAAGAAGACGAAAAGGGAGATCGGCTGCTTTGCGATACGCGTCTGCCGCGAATCCCCGAGCGCAGATTAAGTCCGCTTCCCTTAAATATTCATCCCCTTGGAAAAGCTGATAAAAATAAGGAAAAGGCTCGCTCGACTATTCCATCGCGTCTCCCACCCTCCACTTTGGAAATACTCCTTGGAGGCTTGGACCGCGCCGCGCTACGCTGCCCCGCAACACGTGGCTCCCTTCTTATCCTCGAATTTATCCTTTATTAGCGGTTCCTCGACGTAACAGTCTTCGCAGCCTCCGCCGTTATTGTTGCGCGCGAGACGAAATACCCGGACAAGCAGGTGCACCACTGAGTCACCTCTGGCTAAATGTTCAGGATTTCCTCCTGATATTTTCTCATTAATTCTCATCTAAATCTTTTCAGTGTCCCATATGGACAATCATCGATTCCTAAACGTATACTTATTTCTCTATTTATTTGACGGTGAATCTCGTGCCAATTTGCTTATGTACATTCGATAGCTGTCAATCGACAACGCGGCACTTCAAAAGCATAAGACAACAGGAGTCCCTCTAAAGAGGAATAAAGACACGTCGACGAGAACTGAACGGTGTTTAACGTCAGACCTTAACCGATCGTAAGCCTCTTAAGTGTCTCTGAGATTCTTAAGCCGGACAAAGAGACGGGTTTTTTTTCCCTTTCGTTGGGGCCACTCGTCGGAGGTCCTCGAGGGAGGCACGAGATGCCCCTGATAATTGAATCAAACGATTTATTCTCCCGATTAAAAATGATAGAGAGCCTAAGGAGGTTTTCGGTTACAAAGCTGCTTTCCTGCCCTTTCCCTCTGGCTCTCGCGTTCACCGCCCGGTTCTGTCGGAGAGAAAAAAAAGAAGCGCCAAGAAGTGCTGCTGGTTCTCGCCAACCGGGGGCGACTGCGAGGGCGGTAAACGGTGTAACGCGATCTCCGGTAGCACGATCTTGAAACCACTTCTGTCGAGTGTCGAGAACCGTGAAATAGACGCTTGTATTTCAATACCCAATTCGATCAGAATATTTTATAGCTTGTTCAATGAATGACGTTTTGCTCATATAAAAGACACAGATATAAATGAGTGATCCTTATTTTGAAATGAATCGAAAATATAGAAGATTGATAATGGAATTCTCACGTTCTCCAATAGAAACTGTTAAGAAACGACTTGTCATTCAAGAAAATATCTTCATCATCAATCTTTTTCATTAGAGATTCCATTGGCCCAGTTTTCCTTAAAAATAATTCAATCCGAACTCGTGCGGTTTGCGGCGAAGCGAACGATAGAACACGAGAGTCGATAGAGAGAATTGGAAAAAGGCCCTCCAGATCGACGAGCGAATGGCAGATTGATTTGGTCCGACTCCTCCCATTTTCCACCCCTTCAATACGGCCGAGAGGGATGCGTTCGATCTCATCTCGGGTTATTAATAATATCTAGAGGTTAGTATTTCTGAGAGCGGCGCGGTGGAAAGAGAAACCGGCGCGGGGCCCTCGGTAAGAGGAAATGGGAGATCTCTTCATTTCTGTATCACGCGAACGAACGAACGAACGAACCAACCGGCGCGGCGTTGCAGGGCTAGGGCCACAGATGGAAATACCCGATTTATATGCAAATTCCATATTTGTCGCAGCGCGGAGGCGCCGACGAACGCGTCCTCCGCCGAAAGAACTTGCGCCTCACTAAAAGAGATCTCTGGATTCTCTGGACAGGTAGCTGTGCTAAAGTCCATACGAATACCTCTACTTTCATTACTGTTAATTGAACAATAATGAGACATTTTTCAAGATTCCTGTAATATTTAAGTAACAATCATAAAAGTAAGACGTGGAACTGTAGATATGAGATAAGAGAAACAGAAAAAATCAATAATAGATTTTGTAGATGTTTCATTAAGTCATCAGATTTTCTACAGGAGATTAATCATTAATAATTAAGGTAGGCGTTTATTGGATCGAGCCAACGTCTCTCTCTAATCTCTGCGGTCTCCTCAGACTCGGTTCGTTACGAACAGCGAATGCTGCTCTATAAAATCTCGTTAACGTCAGAATATGGATTTTCTTTCAAGGGTGCATGAGCCAGCAAATTATCGAGAGTCCTTTCTTCCACCCTCGTTGCTTCGTGATATCGTTAATAAACCCAACGTCCCGGACCTACCCCCCTTCATCTAATCACCACGCGTCTCCTTTCTCTCTCTCTCTCTCTCTCGTTCGGATGTTTCCACCCCCTTTCCTTATTTTTCCTTTCCTTGAGACACCTGCATATTTGATGCGCCTTGTAAACGGCCGACCTTCGCCGAATAAATGCGCCAGCCTCATGTATTATTAATACGTGCCGGGGAGATTAAAAATCGACGGGATCCTGTCCTCCTTGCATGGTGGAAAGTTTACTTCGTGGCCACTTGCTTCCACTTTAACCCCTTATTAACTTTTGTAAGCGAATTTAGTAGAAATATTTTCAGACAATTTCATTTCCTTTAATATACAAGATGTGATTACAAAGAAAATGCACATAAGACTTTTGAAAGTTGTAAAACTGTACCAACTGTTTTTACCAACAATTACGATAACGAATCAGAAGCTCGTTTCTTTTAAGGATGTATTGGCTATACAGTCAATCCCAAAAGTTTATGTACCTTAGAAAAACGCATTTCCTATAATTAAAAATAGTGAAT
>NW_017137499.1:850549-882446 GCF_001652005.2 Ceratina calcarata | reverse complement strand
GTATATAGCCTATACATCCTTAATCAGTGAAAGACAGTCGACCAACGAATCTGGCGACGGTACAGCAGAACTCTTTGATGTACGAATGCTCAAGAAAACTGTATGGGAGTAGAAAATCGTCCGGGACTTTTTCCGGACGCGTGGGACGGGGAAGAATTAAAATTCTTCTGCGCCAACGAACCTGCGAGTGGTTGGTCGGGAGGGTACGAACGGCTGTGTACCTTGGAAGAAACCGCGAAAAGAATTTCTCCGAGATAAGCGGTTGCGCGGGAGGGTCGCCTGAGAAAGCGATGGCTCAGCCGCCGCCACGACCGGGGTTTGAATGTGCTGGGGCACCAGAGCGGCGGGACATTCCGGGAAAAATGATTATACGAAGTTGGAAAAACTTTTGGCTCTGAGGGAGTGAGAGAGAGAGAAAAGGTGGCGACCAGAGGTTACGGGAGGTACGCCTTCCCACAATGTCACAGTTATAGGGTCATTTATCGCTAAATTTTAGGTGGAGTTTTGGTTTCCACGAATCGAAATTACCGATTCCGTATAAAATTACGGTGCCATTACGTTTTCGTCCTTCGTCCCCGTCGATTAGGCTTGTTTTATGTAATTTCATTGCCCAACGGGGTATTTCCTTCTTGGAATAATATTTTATGTATCATTTCTTTAAACTTAAGACTTGTTCATCTTTAAAATCTGTACGAGTATAAATTAATTTATTACTTCGAACGTTAAATGAAACAATATAACGGAATACATGTGTAATAGGAAACTATGTGGATCCAAGGGTGAAGTGAGAGAACAAGCCTATAACAAATTGTCACCCCTTTTCCTAACACCGGCGAAGACTAACTAGCGTTATTTTTTACGTCGAACGATCGCGATAACCCGGAGCTTCTGCTTCTATTCCCGCGGGATTACGAAGATCCGTTAAGCCGCGTTTACATCCTCCCGAGACGAATGCAAAAGAGAAAGACGCGGAGGGTTCGGTAGCCGATTGGCTTATTTATATTTGCCCCAATCACCGTCACCAGATTTCAGTCCTCCGCCCCGTTTCGTTTTTCTCGCGTGTCTCCGCTTTCTCTTAAGCGGCGAAGAAGAAAAAGCCGGGAAGGGTGGCCGACAGGGTAACGTGATAAATTATCGCGCGTCAAAGCCTCGGCGTGCATTCATTTGTACAGAGTTAGCACTGTCATTGGCACCATTGCTCATTTTCCTCGCGGAAACGACTTCAGACACCGTCTCTTACAGACGTCGTGAAATTGCACGAATCCGAATGATAATTTGATGACATTTCAACACTGCTGCTGTGAATTTTCAATTTGTCTGTATTAAACATCTCTAATTATATCAAATCGTCGTATCAGTCGTCGAAAAAATAAATAGAACAGCAAATGCATGTGAAGACAAAACGTTCGTCCAACCAGACTTCAAGTCCTTCTCGCGTTCGTTTTCTCTTTCGTCCGGCTGCATCATCGAAACAGCCCTCGAAGCACACAGACGCCTGGGGTAAGGAGGAGTATTTAGAGATCGAGGTATACCGGACAACCCCCTTGGTGCCGGACGGTGGTCTCGTCGGAGATAATAGGGCCTCGGAAAGTTTTCGAGTTTGCAACTTTCTCCGCCGCGCCGCTCCGTGCAATCTCCCCGGTTTTTCCTCTCGCGCCGGTCGTCTCTCTTTCGTCGAACGGAGGAGAAATCCTGGCGGACCGTGTCCCTTTCTTTTTTTTTTTTTTCTTCTTCGGCCCCACTTCTCCCTCGGGTATCGCCGTACGACTTGGTAGGCGTCTTGTTCGTTCTCAGCCTCCTTTACATCCACGTTGCACGCGGTGCCAGCTGGTTTAAGATATACGATCGCAGATACCGCGAGATTTGTGGTCGCCGGGGCGTAGCGCGGTCCGCTACGGCCGAAGGCAGCCCGCTTTCAGGTGGAGATTGCGTTTTGACGTCTGATAGATTCATGGTTATTGGAATCAGGCAGTTGCGTCAGAAGGCGAGACGGAACTCCCACCGAGGTGAGGTGTGTTACGTGTAAATCAACCACGCGAGGAGACTTTTTTTTTAAAAAAAGTCGTGTACGCTTCCTGTTACGAATTTCACTTCAATAGTGGATGGATTTAGACATTCTTGAGAACCTTTCTATGGACAGTGAAACGTATCTCTGACGAACTGTAAAAAGTATCCCATCTTAAGTCATTGGAAATAATTGTAATTTTCTTGGGTACTTTAATTTGTAAAACCAAACGTCGCGAGCAAACGTATCGATTATCGACTTCGTCAAAGAAGCGAAGTCTTCCCTCTTAGAGAGTCAGAAAGGAGCATAATACGAGGACGAAACTACTTAGAAATGCCCGGATTCCTCTATGCGAGACAGACGGTACCAGACAGACGAGAGGGATTTAATTTGTCGTGTCGAAAGGCACGGTTGATGCAAACCCCTCTGATCTCCGCGATCAATCTTCACCGATCACCGTTTCGGCTTCTTGAATGCCGGTCTTTAATCGCTTGCTCGTATACTAACATACGTACACAAAGAAAATCCGGAAATATCATTTAACATCATTTATTTTTCAATGAAATAAACTTAAAATAATCATAAATACAGAATGTAATAATATTATTTAAAGGATAAAGAAGAAATTATAACAGATATGAACACGTTAGTACCACGAAGTAGTATGAACCTTGCAATGATCAGACACGTAACCTATACATTACTTCACAATTAATATTTAGAAGAACCGTACACAGACGATTGATTCTATCAAATTTCTTTGTTATTTTCGAATACCATTCGGTATGAAATTCTTTTTATAAAGAATGACGTAGAAGAAAACTATTTTCATGCATTCCTCCTTTATTCGTCTCACACTACATTTTGCAAACACGCCCCGCAATCAGTCTCCAAAACTCTTGGAATGTTCCTCCGACGTCGGTGACATTACTTTCACGTAGGAAGCGTTGAACAACCGGCGAACGGCCGGACGCTTTCCAATCTCTTGGGTTTATTTCTCGGAAAGTTCTTTCACGGTTACGTCGCGTCGGGTGGCCGCGCGCCACGTCGCCTGACATTGACGAAGTAGACCCGTAGACAGTGTGGGAAACGTCGCTAATGTCGTAACCGAGTGTCATCATGCACCCTCCGCGAAGCATCGGAACTCCGCGCGGGGGTCGGGCGAGGAAAGGGGACAGCCGAGAGATATATCGTCACTCGGGGAAGCTGGGAACGGGCTCTCTGATGCCTCGAGAACGGTGGCTGGTTATCTCTCGCCCGTAGGTGCAACGCGCTCCGGCTTCCTTCTAGAGAAAAGACCGGCTCGCGTTCTACAAGAATGGCAAGTTCCTATCCTTAACGATCGTGTCTTCTCGCACGAGTCTCCTTCGCGAGTCTCGCTGTTCCCAGACGTCACGCGAGATAAGCGCAACGCCTTTTGTGATTCGTCGCCGGCAGGAACGTAATTGTTTCAGCCCTTTCTTTTCTTGTTTCTGTTTCGTCAGGCTTTATGAGGCAAAGTAGTTAAACGTAGTTTGGAAGTTGAACCTTGCAAGCTACATCCATCTCACGTTGGATTATTTGACAACTGTCGAAAGTTCGATGTACTGTATTTCTTGTATTCAATACAATAAGTGCATACGAAGCTATTATAATTTATTTAAAATTTTATGAACGCTATCCTGAAATCATTTCATAAAAATTCATTCACATATTTTCCGGCAAAGCCCGTCCCACTTACCGGCGATCAAACAAAGAAGCCAAAGTACATAACCGTGGACCCACAAATGTTGACCAAGAAGCCTTCGGTAATATTTGTGCTACATAAGAAGGTGTCAGAGGAGTCGATGGCGGGTGTCGTTTCCTTGCGGGAATCGGTCCAAAGGGTGAGCAGAACGGTTAACTGGTCCGGGGAGTCCCTGAACTATATTCTCTTCCAAATACGAAACCAATCGCAACACCTCCGATGGTCGAACGAACGACCCGGCGGCAATAACGTCGCCTGGCGTAGGGCTGTCCGGGGTGGGGCGGAGGTGGGTTTCAGGAAACCGGAGAAGGGAACGGTAGAAGTAGATGATGATTTCGGGATAGAACGGTCGAAGGATCGGGGAGAGGGTCGGTCGTTGCGGGACAGCGTGGCGCGCGCTGGCCTCACCGGAGCGGCCTTCCTTTTATTGGCCATAAAAGCAATAATGCGATGCCGTACGATACGCGTGCCGACACTGAAGTACGACAAAACGATACAAATGCTTGGAATCCGGTTCCCTCTCTTCCATCGGCCCTGCGATCCTAGTAGCCTCACCCCTTCGCTGGTCTGCGGTCCGTTTCTCCCGTTTGAGAACTGTCTTTGATTTCGGGAAGCCTGTGGAAAATTGGGTTCATCGAGCGTCACCATTCACGAAAAACCGAATTCCGCTTGGCCAATGAAGCTTCCCAGTCATACTTTGTAACCTTTTTCTTTTATTATTGCTTTTCATTGAACACTTTGTATCGAGGATTTTAAATATGAGTGTTAGAAGAAAATATGCACGTATTATCTGAATGGGTAATTTCTTTATTTTTTGTCATTTAAAGGGGAATGAAGAAATTAAAGCAGGGGTCAGCTCTAGGGCGATAATCGTTCGTTCCCGTCGACGAGCTGCGAAAGCTCATTTCGCGCTGTTTAAAAATCTCATGAAGGCGAAACAAAGGACGAGGCTCGGGCGCGCTGTTCCGAGGGCAAACGCGCGTCGCTTTCGCGTTAAACGGCTCTCGAAGGAGGCGGAAAGGCCGAGGGTACGAACGAAGGGAAACGAGCCAGAGCATCGTGATGACGTCTCAATTCCCTAGGAGTCAGCTTTTAAAAAAAAAAAGGTCGAGGGTGAGATTCTTATCAAAACCTTTCGTCTCGGCCAGCCTAATTTAGTTATGCCTCCCTCTTCGGGCACTATTTAAAAAAGCAAAATTGTCTGCAACCCTTGGCACTAGAGCCTCCTCCGTTGCTGATACATTTATTTTAATAGCTAGGTACGTCGAGCTTTAATCTTGTGAGAAATTCGTATCACAGAGCCCTGAACCTAATTTTTTTCTCATATCCTTCTGAATGATAATTTGGTTTTTATTTATCACATGAAAGATTAAGTATTGACTGACATTCGGTGTAGTCTATAGAACAAATGTTTGTACAGCTTCTACTTCTGTCTTTTCCAAATATTTTACTTGAACCCCGGTCGATTTGTCTCATCCCAAAGTCAGAGCGAGCACGACTTAATCTTCACCCGGCTCAAGTTGCTCCCCGTGTCCGGCAGGATATCAAGGCGACGAACGACACCTTGAGCCGAGATTACAAGCCGTCCGAATCCTCTTTTCCTGCCCTCGGGCGAAACCTCCGGCAGTCTACCTTTTTTCCGCCACCGGCTGCCCTTACATGTGTCTTCGCGCGAGTTATCCTGCGCCCTTACGCGAAACCTGTTACCTTCTTTATTCCCAGCCCTCCACTCTCTCCTACCAGCCTTTTTTCTTCGCCGGTTGTACGGCTCACGTGCACACGGGAAACGATACACGAGGGTTTGATGCGTGAGACGGGGTGGCCAGTGAATACATTTAAAACGGGAATGCGATTACTCGTTCCGCGAGGGGGAAGATTTTTGCTACTCCGTCGGATTTATCGACGGAAATTTGTGCCGTTATGTACGCGGGAGTCTTGGAAGACAGAAAGAAACGGAAGCGCGAAGACGCTCGCGGAAAAAGTTCGCGTGTTTGCCTCTCGTGTATGATTCATTGTCAACAACTATGAAATTCGTTGTAGCAAGACGTAGAAGTTGATATACGGACCTTGAGGATGTGATTTCGCTGTTTTTACCGTTTATATGCACCGCAATGAGTTCATATTTTATATGTATATACGCGAATACGAAGAAATAATAGAATGCTAATAATCTTAAAATTAAGTCAAGTTTTCTATATTCCAAAACGAAGTAACAGTGTAATACAACTACAGTAATAATGAAGATAGTGATTCCGTCGACGCGTATGCCGGTGATAAAATCGCGAGCTGGATTATCAGAATTGAATGGATCATCGAAGCGAGAAATGGCACGATTTTTCTTCTCGCGACTCTTGTGACTGACACAATGTAGAAGCTTGCCACGGATATTTTAACATCACGACCGCTTTTACGAGCGATTATCGCCCGCGGAATCCTTTCACGGCGGTACGCGGGAAGATTTTGCTCGTCTGAAGAAGCTAAGATTCAGGCGGCGGCGCCGGACCCGCGGCGAGCATAAAGGGAATCGCGCCATCATCGTAAACCGACTAAACCCCCTGCCAGTCTCCCTCTCAACCCCTCGAACCGAGGAGAGGGCTCGAACCGGCTCGACGTAAACTATCCGGCAACCGACTCTGATCGCACCCACTTCTCCATCATCCTCTCATCTCGGCTAACGCCAGGACGCCTTGCCCCGCGTTATACCGGGGAATCTGTATATAGAAGCTTGATGCACCCTGTTCCTCTCTCTCCGTTTCTTTCGAGGGCGAATTCTTTCTCGAGCTTCTTTGCGCGTTGGACGTTTCTTTCGCATGAATCAAACTTGGTTTCGTTATTCCTGGAAAGTGGTAAGAGGAATCTCTTTTTGTAGTCGTTCGAGGGGTTGTGATTCTTGCGTGAATAGTTTGAGGTAAAGAAATAATTACGAATTTATTTCATTTTACTATTCTGCATACGAGTCGTACCTTTCGATTAAAACAAAATGTTTGACGATTAATGTATCGTAAAGAAATTAATGCGAGCTGTTTGTTTCTTTGTCCGAAGGTGCTAATAATCTCTGCTTGGATGTATTAAAGCTGTACACCTTACACGGGAAATATTTCATCTTACATACCCCTTTCGAGCTTCCCCTCGCGAAGGATCGCTACTTTCCACTTCTTGTTCAGGGACCCCAGCACCTTTGTTCCTTAGGATTTTTCACACGACCTTCCTTCCCACCCCGAATGCGTCTACCCTCCTCGTGGCAGTTCTTCAGACAGGGAGAGGCTAGGACTTTTCTTCAGTTTCCACACATGTTCCACGGGTATCAGCAGTCCCGGTGGAAGGATTTGCAAGTTAAATGGCATAAACGAACACTCAGAGAGAGGATACTCTTTGTCTTTCGGTTTTTTATCGGAAAACTTGGAAATCTCGGCGGGTAGGGTGGTAAAAGATTCGTTGCCATATTTCCTCCGAGTATTCTTTTTCCTTTATCCGTTAACCCTCGCGCGAGGAGATCGCTGGTTTTAATCTCTTCGCCTAAATTATTTCGTGAGCTGCGCAAGTCGTGCCACCCTGCAGGGTCGAGGTAATGGCTTCTTCGCGACGCGTGTGTCTACTAATTTATTTCCCTATGAATATCCGAAAAGGCACCCTTTCCTTCCCGCGAAAACCAAGGCTGTTGTCTTCCAGCGCGAGTGGGCGTCGTATGACCGGGACATTAAGACATTGTTCCCGGTGATTTACGATCTGATTTGCATTCACGTGCCAACCGTATATCAGGCATACACTGTGAGCTAAGCTTTCTGCCGGTTGCGTTACCCTTCCCGTGGAATCTAGTACCTTCGCCTGTTCGAAGACGCCCACGAAGGTGCCGGTCGCCACTTCAGATGCTAAACGGAAACCAGAAAAATACTACGATTTACAACGTTGACTCGCGCGCCTATCAGAACGCTAATTGAATAGAATCGGACTCGAAGGGCAATGACTTTCCTACTTAAAAGTCCGAAGAGAGTAACCGAGCAATTTGCTGAAACGTAAGTTAATACGTTGAGTATTAATTTAATGAAAGTTCCATCCGGAACTTCAAACAGCGAACGATTTTATTTATTTGAGCTCGCACACAATTAATTTGCCCGAGACAACATTTTTTCTTTATCTTCACCAACCCTGTCCACGTTCGTTTACACAGAAACCACAGAAGTTAAAAAGTTTCGGCCCGAAACGCGCTTTAACGAACTCGGGGGTAACCCGAAAAGAGAGATAAATGAAACGAGCGAGCGGCCGACAAGAAAAAGAGACGGAGCGGAGCCCGAAGAATATTAGCGTGGCTTGTTCCGAGCCCGGGCGGAGACACCGAAACTAACCCGTTTTCCCGCTACGTCTCACACAGATCTCCATCATCATAAGTTCGTAAATGCACACACGTACAGAGCCGCGTATATAAGGGGTGGAGGAAGAGGTGGTGGTTTGGCTCACGTGCGAACGAGGCATCCTTTGCCGGGAGCTGAACAGCCACTGATGAACTTGAGTCATCGATCATCCAATTAGCCGGGCGATCAATCATCCCGCTGCCATTTGCCCCGAACCTAGCTGTGGGGCCCTCGAGCCGCCACGCCGCTAGATGCCTACGAACATCCAGGTCCAGCATCCTTCCAACATCGCCCGACGTGTTCGACCCCAACACGCCGAATCCCTAATCAACCCTTTTCAACGCGTGCAGCATCGGCTTCGAAACGCTAACCTCCCTTCGAGGCTGGTCGCCTTGCGCGACTCGGCCTTTCCCTCTCGTTTCAACGATTTCACCGATCAATATTCGAAGAAATACTGATGCTGCGGCTACCATCAATTGTACTTTATAGAGTGCCGCTCGTTCGCAACAAGAGTTTCGCTTAAACAACCACCTCGTATGACCAAAGCAGTTTTTCAGTCGATTCAAGCGAAGATATAGCTCGTGAGACTGATAAATGGTTTTAGACTTGTAAGTTCCTTTGAATATTTCAAAACGTGATTTTAGAGTGTAACGGTGAAGTGAAGCATCAGACCATAAGAAAGAAATGATGAAAACTTGAGAGTCGAAGGTGTTAATTATATCTCACGAATTAGGCGGGACGTTTTCCAGCAGAGCAGTTCCAAGTTGACGTGTATTGACGGTTCGCAAAGCCCCCGCGCGAGAATATACTTGGATCGCAGTCGTTCGAGAAGAAATGTCACCAGGCGCGTGAGCCGGGGCATATTAACGACTGGCGACACGCGAGACTGAGCACGTCGATTCGGTGTCTTGGCTTTCGTCTGGAACTGATAGTCCCTCTTTCCCCCTTAGGAAAGGCAGGAGCGTTCGTTAAACAGGATGTTAGCACGTTTTCCGCGTAAGCGCCGGGCGTAAATCGCGCTCGTTCGCTCACGCTGCCAGACGGGGTCGAAGGTGTTTGATATATAACCCGATATATCGGATAATAATGTGCGATATGACGCGTGAGTTGTTAATTCGCGCGTCGCGTCCGCTGCACATGACGCGAGCTTACCAGACTCGGCTCACGTATTCTTCGCTTTCTGATGTTTCCGCGTGAGTTCACGCCAATGGGGAGCTGAAATCTCGACCCTCTCCCCTTTTCTCTCGCTGCAGGAACAAAAAAAATTACCGACAAATCGACCGCGCCGACGATCTGGCCCGGATGATATCGCACTCTTTAAGCAGCGATTAAATCGCACGCCACCGAGACTATAAAATCTGATTTTGCTGATCTGATCTGCGTTATGAAGATTAAATACAGGACGAACTACATAGAAAAAGGGTTGGCATGATCGAGAAAAATGGCACGGGGTACGATTATCTTGTTCTAATCGAAGATAGTTAATTAATGTGTCAAATTGATTGAAGTGATCGGAAAGTTTCACCAGAACCTATGAATACCCTGCCTGATCCTTGAACCCTCGAAAAAGTTTTCACCCACCTGACTTTCACTCGTTTCAAAGAAAAAGTTCGGCTCTACGAAACGGAGTCAGTACGAAGTTTAATAATTTAAAGATCAAGTTTTGCGTGAAAACCCTTTTCCTCCTAGCGAAAAGAGATCATCGACAGCGGCGAGACTGCGCGGCGATCTTTTACGTCGCCGCGCCATGTTTAATTTATGTTGATGGATCTTTACATTTCAAATTGACTACTTAGGCTCCATTATTTTAAAGGCGCCTCCGTCGCTCGCCGGGGATGTGCCCTTCAGGAATTAGTTGCTTCGACTAACCGCGACGACGACGCTATCTCCGCGCTTCTTCTCGATTTATGTCTATTTCCATAATTTCCTGTTAACTGATAATTCGTGAGGTTGGAGGCTGCGCTCTTCTTCGCTCCCGCCTCACAATATCAGTAGAAGCTACAAAATGACGCATAGCTCCTCTTCAATTTTGCATTACCTTGATTATCTCGTTAGAAACATTATTTCATTGCTTGAAAGCATTTCTAACTTGTACTATATCATCAAATAAAGCACAAGGAAAAAAGTATCATTAGAACCACGAGTAAAATCAAATGTTCACAGAACCAAACTCTCAATTCGTCGAGTTGGTTAATGACATCGTACGAACCCTTTCATCCACCCTTGACTTTGCCGTCGCGCGAAGAAGACTCTACAACGAGTAGAAATACAGTATGCGCTCGGGTACTTAAGTTCTTACGCTTAGGAAAATATTTCCTAGAGAGAAATAGCAACGAACAGGAGCGGTAGTCGTTCCCGTTGGAAGACAACGTAGAGGGAAGGAAGGCAGGGGTGGCTGCGGACCACCCGCCGAGCGCTAAGCCGATAGGCCGGGAATCTATGGAGAGTGGGCTCGGGGAACGAAAACCTAAGTGTCGGGCGGAAAACGTCTCTTTAATGCTCTTAACGTCGTCACGCTACTTCTCCCCGGCTCCACCCCACCGCGTTTGCTCGACCGCCCACATAGCGCCGCTTCCTGCCGCGTTGGATAAATACCTGTCAACGTTCAAATTACGTCTCTGCGACGGCGTTGCCTGCCTCGTTGTTCCCGTGAATTGATGCACGCCAGTCGAAGGGTTCCGAGTCGGACTTGGATATTTAAACCTAGCTGAATGAACTTTTGTGATGCAGGGAGTCTATTTCTAACATTTGTTGTGACGATTTACCTGAACATATTTCACGGAGGTGTCGGAGCATGAATGAGATCATTCAGAGAATTATTATATGATATTAATAAATTCTTCAATATATGAAGCAAAATTTAAATATTGTTCTCTGTGTGCACGCTAGATATGATTATGAAATTCAAGACAAAATATTGAACGATTCTCTGAAATAGAGTTGCGACAGATTAGATACGCGAGGCGGTGGAATCGAAGTCCAGCGTTGATCCGTACGTTTTCTCAGTAGGAAAGGAGGGTTCGGCGAGCGCGTGCGAGCCTTCGACGGGCCAATCCCACCGCCACGGTGGTCCCTGTCACTGCGTGCCCCTGACAGGCAGCAATTAACAGCCGCGGACTCTCGCCTCTCGTCCTCGGCGCAACGGTAACGTCGCGTTGCTCCGAATCGTCGTACCAGACGCCCGACGCTAAATAATTGTCCCCCTCCGTTGCGTCGGTGTCGACCGGTTAAGACACCGATTCGCCCCACGCTCTCTTGTTTTCTACCTTTCTGCACTGACGCTCCCGGCTCCTCCGCGTGTGCGTTTCCTCTTTTTCCACCCTCCGCGTCGTTCTTGCCAGTCAATAACAGACCTCGATTTCGACCGCCCGTTTCCCGATTATTCCAGATTTATCCCTCCGACACTCTATTCCGCCTTCGTTATTCCGCTCCCGGGTCTGATCAGTCGATTTAAACGGGATTCGAATGCTCCGGCTCGATCGAGGCCTTGTCACTCGATTCTGTCCGCTTTTTGAGCATCCTTACAATCATCATACTCGTAATTGCACACAAATGGATAAATCGTGTCGATCTTTTTCTTTCAACGCTATTTTATACGTTCTATTTTTTTATTGTATTTTTGAATAATCAGTGTCTGAATGTGTAGAACTGTTTGTCGATTGTGGAATTCTATGCAAAAGGGGACACCTCCAGAGGCACCGTTAATGTAACTGTCGGTACATTAGTTCATCGAATTAAAAAAGCAGCGTCGTCGACTCCGGCTCGCTTTCCTTGTCCTTATCGATCCATCTCAATTACCAAAGAATCAGGTGGCGTGGCACGGAGAGTGGCAGCCAGCCTGTACGAGATGTCTGTGACGATGGTGTTTAAGATGATTACTGCCCCTGTTCAACCGCCCCTACCGGAAGAAATTGTACACCGCTCACAGCCGCGAGAAAAATTGTCGTTAGACAAATGGGATGTTTTATCTTGGCATTACGGCTTTTTATTTGAACACCGATTACAGCCGTGGGAGGTCTCGTTCCGATTTCCGAAGGGTGAAACTGCCTTGTCCTACCTATCTCTGTCGGAAAATCGATGCAAAACGATTTCTAAACCTGACCCAGAAACACCGAGGATACCTATTTTGGGAAATGGGACTTTTAATTAGACTGTGATTTCTGTGCTTGCAACTCAGGAAATATTTTTGTAACAATTAAGTGAGACAGCTGTTATCTTAATAAAAATGATTTATATTTACGAATCTGATTATTTGAAATCTTATGTCTTACTTAGTAACGAATCGTTCCTTAAACAATCTAATCGTTAATGAACTTAATTACCGCGGCTAATCACCGAGCTCATCCATTATATCAGGAAAGTTTCACACCTGGAAGTTACTTGTGCTCACTCGAGCTTGCGCTGTTTCGATGACGAGGTGTAAAACGAATAAACGAACGAGTGTGGTTCGCTGGTTCTCGCTTGCGCGGTCATCCTAACTTTGTTAACCGTAGGTACACCGTTTGCACGGTAATCGTACGCGAAGGGAAAAAGGGAGACAGGGTACGAGAGGAAGGGAGTGAGAGGGAGAAGGGCAAACGTATACCCGACGTCCTCAACGTCTAGGCCTCTTATGCACTGTTTAACTTATCCATTTAAAACTCAAACATGCGAAACAATTAATTAGTAATTAACGCTAGCCGGTCGCGGATGGAGGAGGGAAAGAGAAGAAGAATCGGAAGGACGATAGGGCGTTCGCCTCTAGGGTGTCTGCATCGCCCCCAGAAGGGGGTACCGGCAGGCTGGGCGTAGAGGCTTCTGCAGAAGCAAGAAACTTTAAAGTTTCGAACTTTAGTTCTGCTGTTAGCTTCTAATTAGCGGACAAACAGTTAACCTCTAGATACAGTCGTGCCGCCTGCCCCGTATCCGCCCCCGTCTGCTCTCGGGAAAAGATATTCTAAACTCTGTGCGCGTGAATTCGTTCGCGATCGTTATTACGCGCGTTCGTCCATCAGAGAATAACGAACGATCAAAGAATTTGAGCTCTGATCTCTATTCTTAATAAAAAAAAGGTACGATCCTTCGATGGTCGTTATCACGACGAAAAATTGTGAATTCCAAAAAACGTTTCATTCATTATCATGCAACCTGTCGCAGCTCGATCCAAATTCAACTTCTTTTCTCTCTGGGAACAATTGTGATTGCAAATTTTAATTTCAAATTCTTAGCTCGTTCGCGCGCGGATAAATCGCCAGTCATTACGCGTGTCCCTCGTCGCACTTTCTCGCCGCTGTTCTTAGCTGCTCTCCACCTTCCAGATTGCCTGTCACTCCGGTTTCAAATTGTTAAACCGCGTTGGTTCTGTTATAGAGAAAGAGAGAGAGAGAGAGAACCGTTCTGCTCTGCGGTCAATCGTAATACTACGTTTTGCGCAACCTTTGCACGCGAAACGACAAACGCACGCTGGCGGCGAAGGTGTGCGTCGGTGGTTTCGTGGCATGCAGAGACGCGGCGGTGAAGAAGGGGTCGAGCCAGGTCATCGTTGGTAGGAGGGTTTCAATATGCTTCGACAGTAGTTACGATACCCACCCTGGACCGAGCGCCATAGATCGGGCGAAGTGGATGCAGAAACGGTCGAGGGTGGCGCAGGGGGGTGGACGGGGGTGGCGGAACCGTGCACGCTGGAAAGAGAGAGGACTATCGTGCTGCGGTATTGGTCGCCTTGGTTATTTAGGAAACCATATCAAAGTTTGAGTTGGCTGGTTGCCGGCGGTGCGCAACCCTCCCTATCGCGGTCTCCGCTTCTGGACAATGAGATCTCTTCCGGCCTCGTCGAGGTCGCCCTTGACGTTCGTTACCGGACCGAATAACGGCACCTACAGCCATGAAAATGCTCACCGCATTCACAGTCTCTCGAAGAGGTCGCGAACTTAGAAAAGACGCTATCCGTGCCCGATCAATCGGCCATTATGTAAGGCTGCTTGATAGCTCTCTGCCGCACAATAATCGTAGCTGACATTCCGTCGGCTGTTGTAGAATGATGAAACTCGAACTTCACACTGACCGGAACAAAATTATTTCCTTTGTTCTACTTGGAGAAAATGTTTCATAAGTCGTGACGTTTCTATCTAGGACAAGTAAATCACGCGGGACGGTACTGATCTATCATGATTCCCTGCTTTTATTTCCTAGTTCAATTTTATTTCAACGTTAATCGTCAGAACAAAATTGGACAAAAGTGCGAGCTCTCATCGAGTTAGTCGACAGTGTTCGTGCAGACATTCGTAACAATTAGCAGGAAAAATCTCGCGATGCTGACGCGTTACGACAGGGAGTAGAGCGAGGGTAGGAAGGGACAGTTCTACTTCTAGCCAGAATCCGCGCGAGTTCTTCGCAGGAAGGAAGGAAGGGTCGAGAGATTTAATTAAGGCAGACGACGGACAGAAAGACGAGTCGTCGGTACGTCGTGTAAACTCGAGCTCGTTCGTCGACTCGCTCCGTCCCGATGTTTCTGTCGCGTCGTAGCCTCGGGAACGAGCCAAGTCGTTCGTTCCTCCTTGCCATTCTAGAAGATCGCTCGAAAACTCGTGAGAACGCTACACACGTCTACGACGTAGATTCTGTTCGGCCGAGCGTGTGCGTCAAAGTTCGTCGGGCGGCCACCCTGATTCCGGGGGAGAGGAACTTTCATCCGACAGCCCTGTTTCTCTCTCTCACTCTCTCTCTCTTTCGTCTTGTACATTAAAGCGTCGTGCGGGAACGAAGCCATTTTCGCTTGAGTTACTCCACTTGCATGTTAATCATTTAGAAATCTTAGGCCTGATTTTGTACAGTTGGTACGAAATCCGACTTCTTTAATAAAATTTATTATCCAATTTTGCTTATGTCGAATTTCTTCCACTTTACTGGAAGTAATATTTCTCGTATATTATTTAACATTATCTGAGGACAACAATAATGCGATTCTCTAATTTAAGCTTTGTTGGCCCAACCACGTTATTCGGGAAAATAGTGTCACAGTTTCTGGCAGGCCGTATTCGTTCCACTTGCGTCGCCAAACCATGGGCCGGCACTCCCGAAGGGCCGCGTTCGAAACCAGTTCTCGCGGCATCATCTGCTCCGCGGTCGCGGTTTCAGCGTCAATAATTCGCAAAGGCTGCGGGGCAGCCTCTAACCGACTGATTTCACGCATCTGGCGTTTGGTGGTTTAGACTGGCTTGGTCCGCACCGCTTGCTAGGCCGAGGGCAACGCCGAAAGACGTCGGTTACGTGGTTGTAGAGCGTAGGACACACTTACAGGAAGCAAGACGATATAAAGCGGGATAGAGAGGACGATAGAACGAGAAGGAGCGAGCGAGAGCGCGCGCGCGAGAGAGAGAGAGATGAGGGGGTGGGGGAGAGTACGGCCAGTCCCTGCCTCGCCGCCGTGGCGGTCCCGTGATCAATATTCCTTACCCCCTTTGCCTTGGCTTACCCCTCCGGCGCGGTACGGGTGCCCCTTACCTCGTGAAAACCCTCCTTCCTACTACTCACACCTACGTCCTCCCACCTCCCTTCGGGGAGAACCCTGGGAGAAACCCCTGAAACCCCTCTCGCACCCTCGTCTTAATTAGGAGTCTGAATCTGCGGCGGACACGCGTATAAGGGTAGGCTGCCGGAGATCGGGAGAGGGTGGTGGACGGGTGCAGAGCTCTCCGGGCAAAGCCAGACGAACGTCGTGTCCGAAACATTATTCCAAACTTTCGTACGATCGCCACGGTGCGTCACGGACGCCGCCGTTGCCTCTGGACGACCCTTTTTATTATTCCCTGAAAATAAACACATTTGCGCTTCCTTGCCCTGTTCCGGGGATGGCCGGGTTTCATCTGCCTTGTCCTCGTCCCTCGTTCTGGACGAAAGAACTTCGCCTTGCTCGGGCATCGGGTAATTAGCCGTTGTTCCGTCGGTCCGGATTTAAATGTGACAGTGGACGTATGAGGGTCGATGCGAGACGTTCCAAAGTGTAACTTTTGTTTCTTACTCCTCCTGCAACATTATTGTCTCCGTTTCACCGTCGATCTCTTTTTTTCCCGTTGCGTTGGTACAGTTTGTTGGGTTAGTCGTTGCCCCAAGTTGCGCGCTGGGTCACTATACCTAACGAAGCGCATTGAAAAGTTTCGCCGCTCGCCAATTTGCTTTCCGCTAATTTATTCTTCTCGACCCGTTCCAAGTTCGTTGCTTTCTTCCATCACTCTCCTCCCAACTATTTTGTATCTTATTTCTTCACTAATTTCCGATTAATTAACAGGAGAAATTGTTCAGTGTTCTTTTTCACTCGTCTACCCTTTGCCATGCGAAGGACATCGGGGATGAATTGATCGTCGATAATGTCAAAATGATTAATTACCGTCGAGTGTAATTTAATTTTAAAGAAACTCGTTACACTCTCGGCGCGCGCCGATATCGCACCAACCTCTCGTGAAACGTATTTACATGCATGGTACATACAGCTGAAGTACATAAGGGGTAGGTGGCGGTGAGGCTGAGCCGGAGAGGATATTGGGGTTAGGCCATTCATTAGATTACGGGAATTCGGTGGTGCCCGTTGAGGGGTAGAAGAGAAGAGAAGATTGGGGATGAAGATGCGGGGCTGGGTGCACGATCAGGAACCGACGTGCATTAGTTGCCGTCACAAGGCACAGGAGAGAAATGAACTTCTTACAAAAATTTTCTTACAAAGGTCGCGGGTCACAGTCGCGTAATTTTAAACATTTGTTACGAGTGTAAGTGAATTCGAAAATAACGTGTCGTTCCTTTTTTGTTACAGAGTCGACCCTCCCGAGGCGGGACTATCCCCGCCAAATCATGAACAAGGTAATATCAGTTATACAAGTCTGAGAACGAATTAAAAGTTACTGAATATCAAATTAGCTTTGTATTCGATGCTAATAAGTTGGCAACACGTTTGACCATGGACGTTAGCGAGTCAGTTACTAGGGAAGATCGATCCAACACCTTTAATCGGTTCTCATACTGCATGCATCGATCATTACGTGTTCGTTACTTTCGGTAGCTACTGTTTCAGTTAGTATTGAGCGATTTGTATTACAAATAAAAATTGATTACCAACAATCAGCTTCCTTAAATAATGTTAAAGTAAGGATTTTTGAAAAGCGAAGTATAATTTTTATCGTAAAAATATGCATTTGAGAATTCATCCCTTATCGTCTGGCGCTTGTTGCGCGCGCCGTAAAGCGAGTGCAGCACTAACAGGAGATTAACCGGGAACTTTACGAGTGCATCGTTTCCGAAGTTGCCGCGGGATAACAAAAATCAGAGGGAGAACTTTTTAACTCGGTTGCGCGTTTAAAAGTCGCGGTAGTGGCGGTGTATATAACCGGACCGGAGAATGGGTAGGGGGAGGGGGAGGGGCATCATTGCGCGAAGGGTATTTTGCACCAGGGTGTGCGTGTGCACGTTGCTGGGCGCGTATCTAGCCGGAATGTATATGTATAACCCGAGCCTCATTTGTACGCCCTTTATGCGCCGTCTGCCTTTCCTCATTATGCATTGCACATGAGAAAACTTGCTTGGAATCTCTTACGATCTCTGTCCCTCCGACGCGGCGCTGTGCGTCTGTCTGCTTCGTTTTCTTGCCGCTCCCGTTCGACGAGGCGGGGGTGTTGATCCCTTCGCCCCTGTCCTTCGTTTCACCCCCGGCCACCCTGCCTCACTGCTTCTCTCTGTGCCTCGGCTGGCAGCTACGCTTCTTTATAAACTTTTAATGACGGCACAGCCTAATCGAGAGAACGAACGCGCGAGTTTCGCCGGCCGGTCTCTTCTCGCCCGGCGAAAGCTATCAACGTTGAATGTCGATTTTCAATACTCTCCGACGTGCGTCTTAAAGAAATCATTTGCCGAGACCACGGCGATTCAAATGTTTTTTTATTATTATCATAGTACGTTTTCGACGTACCGTTCACTGATTTACACCCGGATAACCGACCGGTCGGAATAAACTTCTGCTGGAAAGTTCGTTCTCCGGTTCGAAGGCATGCGTATTTGCAATGTATGTACAGCCAGCAGTTTGTACCCGATTTGCCAAAGTTTCGTACACAAACCTTACCGTCAGGATGGTTAGCCGTTAGCTATACTGCAATAGCCTCTCGTTAGTAGCGGATCGAAATTAACATGTTCAGGAACGAGAGTAGCTTGAAACATTAAACGCTGCTCTTTAACCAATTACTTTTATTTACCACATTTTAATCTAGGTAGTGCTGAGGCAACGAAAGTATTTCGATTAATAGAGCCTTTTATGCAGTATCACATATCAATGAGACCGGACATTAGCTATACGACTGGCACTAGTCGTTACTCTCGGTAAATGGGGGACAACGGAGAGGTTAAAACGTTCGACTCCTAAAGCACGATTAAACTAACCCTTAGTTATTTCTTCCGTACACGTCGCTAGGTACATTCTGCTTCGTTGTTATATACACGCTTCCTGATCGTTAGTTACGACCGTTTTTTTCCTCCCTATCGTCAGACGAACATTCAAACCATATAAAACTTCTATCTTCTTTTAACCTCATGACAATTTTAAATACTTTCCACAAGGGTACACAACCACAAGAATACACAAGCGATTATAAAAAATAAATAAATATCATTTATTATTTATAATAGATATGATAGATATTTTTAATGGTATAAATATATACACGTGTATAGTGACGTATATTGGGATAATTAAAAAACACCCACATTCGCGGGCGTAAAGCAGCGGTCCCCTCCTTCCGTCGACGCTCGAAGGAATTCAGGGTGGTTTAAAGTGTTCGCGGCGCCATTTAGCGGCAGCACTCCTTCATAAAGGACCTTAATAAAAATCCCAATCTAAACAAGCTTAATTTACGTCCGCCACATAATTACCTACCCCCGAGGCGCGACCCTACCCGTCCTCGCTCGTGCTTTCTCCTCTCCTGCGGCGTTCGCGAGCCACTTTCGGTGCACCACGAGTCCCAGGAAAAAAGAGAGCGAACGGAGTCCTCCTGTTGGTCGGTCGAGTCCCGGAGGCGGCTACGAAGGAGGCGCGTGGAGGGCTCTCTGAAAAATCTAAGAGGCTTAAAGCACTAAAAGGGTTATATAACATTCATTAGCTGCGGGTCAGCCTTTGTGGAAATTTCCCTTGAAAGCAGATCGTTGCAACGCCGCGGCGCGCCGGCTGGACGCCGCCTTTTCGCTGCAATTCCGCCCAGCGGAGAGGTTGTCCTGCTCTTACGGTTCGGCTGGCCCGAGCGAGAGATCCTCTGACCCCTGGCCGCGTCTCTAGGGGGGTGCAGGGTAGATGCCACGTGAGCGAAGAGTATCGTCCGGTGGTGAGGGGTGGTGGGACGATGGGATAGAAAGTGGAGGAGAAAGGAGAGGAGGGTCCGTCTCTGATGAAGATGTCGCACACGCCGGGGACCCCGGCGAGATTACTCGGGTTAGGAACCCGTGGACCCTGGTCAGGGCACATGCTAATTGCTTTATTTGACATCAAGAAATAATGTACCGCCGTTCTATGGCGCGGCGGCCATCGTAGCCCCGGAACCCCGCGAGGAAACCAGAAGCCCCTCGCGCCCTCTTCGAGCGCGCACGCTTGCGTCCCTCCGTATAAATCTCCGCGGTTCGCCCACTTTCCTCTGTGTCCTCGTTAAATCTCCTTAAGTTCGGAATGGTACCGTTATTGCGACGTTATTCGAGAGAGTAACTCACTCGTTCCTTCTTCTTTCTTAAATTTCTTTGCTCAATATGTATCTTCAATGTTGAACTGCATACTTTAATATTTAGAATATGTTTGGAGTCACAGTAGAACAATTCTATTATATAATCCTCTTTTGCAAATGGGCTTTTGCAGATGAGAACAGGCCTTACTTACGATTCTTTTGACGTTCGCCATAGATAAATCCAGAAGCATTTGCATGAGAAACAATTTTATTCAGCGTGTCGTATTGACGATGGTACGTGAGGCGTTCGGTCACCAGGAAAGGATCGGACCTAATAACCCATAGTTGAACCAATAACCGTTCTTCCGAGTTACATATGGAGGAATTTGTATTCGAAATCGGACCTGTCCGAGGGATGATCGTAGCTTCGAAACGCGGGGCACGCGCCTCTCTCGTAAATATGCCTCCTCGAGTGGGCTCGCCGCGCAGAAGGGGGCAACGGCGTTAGGGTTGCTCTCGAGGTCGCCAAGGGTGCATTTCATCTTCGAAAGCGTCAGCTCGGAGACCGATCGCTCGTACGCCCGATGTTTGATCATCCATCTTTTATCGAACAGAACCTGATGGTCAGGCCGACGCACATACGCGTAACTTTTGCTCCGGCTCTCTTTTCCACCTGGTGATTCCAATTTTATCTAACACGTTCTGTTCACAGGAAACACAATTCTTTATACCGGTGAATCTAAGTATTATACTTTCTTATTATTAGAGTATATCATTCGGTGAAGTATTCAGGGAACACTGTGTCGCGACTCCTTCGGGCAGAGATCGTCTCACGAAGTTCGTCAAGGTTTTAAATATTTCAGGCCGCGAAAATATAACGAGATTCGAGCGATATATATTTTTCATCGGGACGAACGGTCAGCTGTCCGTTTTCCACGTTCAATTTTTATGATTAAAGTTTTCGTCCGGTCGGCGCGGCGGCGCGCGCGCACGTAGCCACGCGTCGTTCGTGCTCGCGTTACCGGATTTATCAATATTAATCTGGAACTTGTCAATGTAACACGTGAAACCACTTGCAACCGGAGATGTTAAGTTCCGTGCGACGGGCACGTATCAATGGTACATACCCTTGTGACGTGTGCACTTCTATTAATAAATTAGCTTTGAAACTCGGACGGTTCTAAATCGTATAATTACTTACATACGTATGCGCGTACGTTATCGTGACGGCTTTACCGGGAGACGTATGCCGCTTAGAGCTCTGTAAGTATGCGGGGGAATTGGATGATCCATCTCTCGTCGAACGAGGGATCCAACGTTTGGACGTCGCGTCGTTACTTCCATCCGAACTTCAACCACCGAAAACGTCCATCATATTCGGACAGGACACGTTCATCCGTGCAAACATTCACCTGTGAGCTACGAACTGACATACCATTGGAAGTTCAAATACGTCGACTTTTATTAACGATTACGCCTGTACATAATTCGAAACTTGATAATCTGTCATTTGATTTAGCCTATAATCTGTGTACTTACAATGGCTTTACTGTGCGCCAAAGCTTATTTATTAATGAAAATCGAAATCCTCGCGACCGCGATTCTAAATCTTCCTGTGACCGCAGTAGATAAGCAGCAGGCAGTGAAATAAATTTCGCGCAACAGGAGCGACCATCGCGTAACCGCATGGAATATACGGTTGAGTCCGTGATGACCGTACCGAGGTGACAGGGTGCGCGCGAGGTAGCCGTGAAACGCGTGGGAAGAGAGGCAGGGGCTATTTTTGCGGTTACCGGGGGAATAATTCAGGAGCGGATAATACGCGGAGCCCGTGTAATTTAGCCGCGATACACAGAAGCAGCCGCCGGCGGTGGAGTGCGTGGACTGCTTTTCATACGCTCGGCTCTCAGCGAGAACGAGGCGGGCAGAGGCACGAGAGCGACGTGTAACCGAGAACCGAGGGGCGGCTCAGGTGTTTCACCGGATAATAGGCGACATCATCCCTACCAGCGATCTCTTCGAACCTCCTCCCCGGCCCTCCTCCAGCGTCGTCGTCAAAGCCTGATCGATGTAATATTCACGCTCGATACGCGTCCCAGCTTCTGTAACTTGCGACGCTTGATGCCTGTACACTTTCCCTCGAATCTCATCAACGTCCCTTTCACGTGTTCTTAAGCAACGTGTACTTTAAGCTCGTTCATTGTCAATAAGGGTGTAGGCAAAGAAAAGCCGTTTTTGCTCTGATATTGTTAGATCAGGTTACAGGAAGGAAGATAGTATCAAGTGAACATTCTGCCAATAGTCAGACACAATTCCGTATTAACATTCTACATTTATTATGCAGATAGCAAATGAAAGTAAAATATAATTTTAAATACAATAATGAAGGGACACAATACAGTTTGTTTCGTCCTGCGACCATACAATAAAGGACCACGGGAGTATCATTGTCGCTTTAAAACGCAGTTAACGGGGTGTCGTTTACGTTGTCGGATTTGCGTGGTATCCGTCGACGTCGTCGTTGGCGGTGGCAGTGGTAAACACTCTTTTGTCGGGCTCCGTGAGGAGTTAAGCCGAGGTCTCCCATTAGCGCCGCTCGGAATTACAAAAATAACACTTGTCCCCGGAGCGCGGGAGCCCCACGGGGGTAGCCCGGTGTAGTTAAGTAAAATTAAGCTAAAATTTCCGTCGAGCCCGCGCGACGTGTATATTCAACCCCTTTCCCATCAGCTCATGGCCAAGCGGTGCGGTGGCCGTCCAACCCCTGGTTCCGTACCCGCCTCCTTCCACATCTCGGACACTTGCCCGTCTCACTTTCCACCGCGTACCGTGCCGTGCCGTGCCGTGCTCACGTTACACTTCACGCTGGCCCCTTTCCCAGCCGCGTCGGCATTAAATATTTACCTTTCAATGAATATGCAAATATAATTATTTACGCGCAATTTAGGCGTTTTTACGCGCGGCCTCGCGTTTCCCGACAATTTTCCCCGCTGCTGCTTCCTCGTGGACGATTTTCACGGCGCGAAGAAACGACCGTAAAAGGACGCCCGTGTAAACTTTTCATTCCATGCGCCGCCGCCGCCGTTTCCAACTCCAACGACGGTGATTGCGCGCTTTCATTAAACGTATTGCCGGAACGGAGTGCACCGGTAATTGCGTTATCGGCCTTTTAACGAGGTATTGGCATCGAAGTAAATCGCTCGTTTTACGCACACGTTGTCCTGGTTTACGTCTTTACGAGTCAATTAATGGTAGGAAAAGATACGATCCCAAATAATTCTTCGTTCATTCGTTTATAGCATAAAATATATTTCGAAAATATGTATAAACATACAGTCATTTTAAGTTCACACCATAAAATTTATTATCTTCCTTACGTAAACGCGTATAAGTATTTAGAAATCGTTACACATATATCTATGTATCTACATAGAAATATAATATAGAATTCAAA
This sequence comes from Ceratina calcarata, assembly GCF_001652005.2. Classification (NCBI taxonomy): domain Eukaryota; kingdom Metazoa; phylum Arthropoda; class Insecta; order Hymenoptera; family Apidae; genus Ceratina; species Ceratina calcarata. Next base: position 859,249 of record NW_017137499.1, on the reverse strand, counting down.
ATGTAATTATTCCGCCTGAACCAATTGTTCAATCTCAACTGTACGGCAGGTCGCATTAATTTCGTATTACGCTGGCGTCTCGTTAGACGATCGCTTCGGCGGAAGCAACTTGTTATTAAACCCACGGGCCTGTCTTTATCTGGCCATCGTTCTTCGCGGGATTAACCTTTAACGTTAATTATCTAGCGGGGGCTCCGAGGGAAACGAGGTTGGAGCCGGCATCAAAGAACCGAGTGTTTAGTTGCAATATCTTTCCAGCAGGCTGCACATCGGTGACCAGGAAGGGATGAGGAAGATCCAAAAGAGGGTGAATGGATGGGGTGGCGAGAGGTGGCGATTCGTGGTTGGCGAAGAAACCGGAGAAGCCACCTCTGGCTCTCTTTAAGAACCATCCACCGTCTTTCGCTTCCTCTTCTCCCTTGTTTCGTAGGTTCATTCAAAGTTGCTTGCTCTGGTAGACGAAATTATTAAAGTATGCGTGCGGGCTAATCGATTCTGATAAGCTCGTTTCGTTAGCGTTGATAGGCATCTTTTCTTAATGGTAAATGAACAATAGACCGGAGAAGTTCGCGTGTTCTCTATAATAATGAAAATTTAATTAGAGGTATTTGCAATCGATGCATAAAAACTTTTATGCCGTACGAATATTGAAGTTTCCCCGGACTGAATCTGAATCATCGTCGTATCTTCGCAGAATAATTCTGATTTAGAGCTTCCTAAGTAGCAATAAGTTTTCCACGCAAAATATACCAGGCTCCTTAATGGAACGGTAGTAAGAAACTGGAAGAAAAATACCGTTATTGAAAGGAATCACCGAAGAGACTATCAGGAATAGAGCGGAAGGATATTGCGCGTGCCGCCCGGTCGCGTCGCGGGGTTTTGCCCCGACGACGAAACGACCAGAGGAGAGAACCATAAGCAGCCATCCTCGCTGCCTTCAGCCCGACGTCGTAGCCAATATCGCGAGGAAAGGATACAAACGACTCGAAATAGACCTTGAAAATAGATTCGGGACCGATCGCGCAGCCAGGGAGAATAAGCCATCGATATAAATTGCTCCCATCCACCGACGCCGACGCCGTCGTTGCGTCGTCGTCGACGCTATATCGTCGTAGCTATAGAGAGAAAAAAAGGAAAGCCACTTGACGAAAAGTTTGCTCGCGAATAACGTATGCATCGCACAGCCCCGAGGATCGTTCGCGCGAAGATCGGCTACCAAACGATATAAATTTTTACCACTGACACATCCACAACGCAAAGATTCTCTGCAGAAATATTTTCAATGCCACTCTCGCTCCACTGTTATTCGCCAGGTGACTGATTCTTCGTCCGGGACTAAAATTTAATTGCAGATCGAGTTAGACACTAGTATAAAAATGTCGGGATACAAGAATCTGGTGTATGTGTATTATAGGTTGGTATCTGGAGCAAATGCATGAAATACGCGGAATTCCAACCGTGCCGAACATTAATACCTCGATACCAATGATCCTTCGCGGCATCGTTAACATGCTCTCTCGAACGACCGACATCCTACGGCAAACAATTTCAGGCGAGAAGAACGAGAGAGCAACGAAGGGAAAATGTATTCGCGAGTTTCCAATTTGCGGTTGCGGCTGTTGGAAGAGAGCGGTGGATGCGAGAGGCAGGGGCGGGCGGGCGTTCGGTCGGTCGGTCGGCACACCGGGGTGGTCGAGGTGGAGCAGGAGGTGGCGACGGGTGGTTCGAGGCTCTATTATGGTAATTATATGATAAATACAACAAGGCCTTAGGCGGTGTCTCCTCTCTCTTGCGTCCCTCGTTCCATTCTCAGAGGTCTCTTTGCAGCTGCGAATCCTCTTCTTCCATCGGTGGCAGGAATCTCACTCTCTGCCGAGGGTCCCATCTCGTTCTTCCTCTACCCGTTGCGCCCGCTGCTTCTTTCCCTCTCTCTCTCTCTCTCTCTGCCCCAGCGTTTCGTCTCTCCTTTCGTTCCTTTCAGCCGCCACAGCGTTTCGACGTGAGCACCGGCGCGGCGGTTTCGTTTAAAATACGCCTCCTCTCTTGACGGAATGCAATTAATCTTACTCCCTCTCGCCTTCTCGTAGAAGAGGCGGCCCATCGTGAAAGGGATGAGTAACGCGGCTGGAAGAAGTGTTACTGACTTAATGAAGTACGACTTCTGATGCGTGCTACTGCCGGCAAGTGCGAGCAATAGAGAACGCGGGACAGAGAAGGGTGGCAGGCTCCGGGGACGAAAACCGGAGAAAGATATAAATACACAGAGGCGAAAAGAGAAGAGGCGCAAAGAGAACGACTCGGCCGGAAATCCTGACTAAACACCCGCTTTCATTATCACGCTACGTTTACCCAGCACGTCTTTATGGCTAAAGAGGGAGCGAATTAGATAAGTAGTTTACTCTGTTTGCCCGAAAGACTGCGGATTCTTTTGTCGACCATTTTTTCCTTTATCCCATCTCAGATATGGCTCGTGGCTTTTATTATAAACCTCTGAAATTGAAACGATGAATCGTATTTAATTGCGTGTGAAATTCTGAGAGCCTCAAACTCTTCAGGGCATCCTTGATCGCGCTGTCTTTTTTTCCACCAGTCGACTCAACTCGTTCTGTAATTTTATCTAGTAATCGGTTTAATGTATTGAATTAGCGGAACTAAAATTCAATCGCCTGAAACTTCGCTCTTGGTCAGAACTCTGATCTCGATCGTTGAGAGCTGCGTCCGCGAACGAACCGGGTGCACCGTCGCTCGCCCCTAAAGGGCCCCAAAGCGAACGAGGCTCGCGGCGCCGTTAAACGCGATCCGTGTACGAAGCGTGTAAACTAATATTCGTCGGTGGTTCGCGCGCGGGTAACCTCGCCGGCGCGAGAGAGAGGGTGCTCGTAGGGTAGATACGCGCGGCGGAATCATTATAAATAGTCATAATTACAACAGTCGCGCGTGCTTAATTCAATTAGGCTGATTAACGTTGTACGTTGCAACTTCTCCCTGCTTTCGCCCTTCCGCCGCGGCGCGTCCAAAGCTTCAAACCAGCTACGGGAACGACTGGAGAGTTCGAGTTCTGGTCCTGCTTCTCGGGTACCCTGTGTATGTGTGCGTGTGTGCGCCGGGCAGAGAGCGTGTAAAATATACCCCGTATCCTGGCCAGGATCCGGAGACCACGCCGTGCCGCGCCACGGTATTATGCTTATGCATAGACAAGTTATAGCCCGGTTAATATGATTATCTCTTCGACGGAGGCGAGCACCGGTGCTCGAAAGAGAAACGAGCTGCGGAGCGCGATGCGTTTGCCCGGGATCTGGTTCGTCGCGTCGAACCGAACGAGTTACCGCTGTATGCATACATTATGCATGCATTATGGGGTTTAAAATTCGCGCTCCGACCTCACCGGGCGAAACCAGATGTGGATACTAGCTGCGTTTTTCTTACAAAGTTCTGGTTGATGTTTCCACGAAGGTTCCTTGGTTCGGTTAAATTAATTTTGAGGGACTGTAAAACTTGATAGAGACTGATATTGTGATTATTAATAAAATTAGGAATAGAACAGTTTGGTGCAAAAATTTTTATTCGTATTTATTGTGAAAAGTCGCGGTTTTAGGATGATAAAAACACGTCAGCTGGCATCGAATCTTTTATCGTTCGGATTGATGCGCAGGTCGGCATGGGATGAGCAGTGAGAGGAAAAGAAACATTATTAATAGCCATGAAGGCGAGGGAGAAATAAGAGCGGAGAACGAAGAAAGAGGAAAGAACGAACGGGGATGGAAAAAAGCGAGAGTCGTTGAATTTGTCGCGGGACGAATCGAATCCGAATAAATTAGCCCCGTCGCGGGAACGCGGACGAGATATAAAATTTTGAATATGAATGGATGGTTTTGCATTCGTAATGAGCTCTTATTCCGAAAACAAAGCGCAGCTGACGAGAACATATGTAGATGAAGGCGGGCACGGGGAACAAGAGGCCTATAATGCGACTTTACCTCTCAAGTACCGTTCGGATTTCATCCATTCGCCTTTTTCGATAATGAGTTCCCATATATTACTGATGCTAATTAATCAATTCAGTTGGAAGTGTGCGAATTATAATCCATTACGATAAGTGTATTTCAAGTAAAATTACACGAATCTATATTGAGGTGAATACATTTTATATCTCTGTAGAGTACGACAGGGTATTTGAAGGATTGTGACTGTCGCTGGTTCGTGTGACAATAGATAACGAAGATCGACGATAACACCGATTTCCCTTTGTGTAAATAGACCGGTCGACATTTAATACCGCCACGTTGAATATTCCGTCGAATGGACCGCGATATTGAATTGGCTGCTGCTTAATTGTAACCTCGCTCGTCGCGAGGGTCCCATTCACTTGTAAACGACATTTGCATAATTTTTACATTGGCCAACCGTGTAATCGATTTGAATACCGCCGCACCGTGCCGCGCCGGTGATACCCATTTCCTTCTTTAATCGATTCGGATCCGCGCGGCTTCTGTCCCTCTTTACGTCGATTGTTTTAGTTAGAATTGCTAAGTAATCATTCCGATGAGCGAAAATCGATAACAATAATAGTCCACGACACGTGGACCAGAAATGCTTGAATTTTCATGATCAGTAAATCTTGTCTTATCTATTTTCTATTTCAATCAAAATTATTAAGCACATGTAAAAATTATGTTTCGAGGCAACAGTACTTGAATAAAATAGATTCCTTTCAAATTAAACGTGACATCATTTTAAATCTGTGCCGCAAAGAGATCACACGATGTCTGAATTGCGCTTGCAAATTTAAGTCCTTGAATTCAGTAGTGTTTGATGTTTAACGTGGCACGAGCGCAAGCCGGGATAGTAGTTAAAATTTGCTAGAATCACGATCATTAATTTTTACCAGATGCACTCTGCGCGTATCGACGTTCATTTTTTATTAAGCGCTCCGCGTAAATTATTTGCTTTCTCTTTCGCGTTCCGCGTTCAAAGAGAAACGAGACGCGATAGCGTTTACCGACGCACTGGTTGAACCGGCCGCGAAGGCTTAAAAAAATTACACGCCGCGCGATTAAACGAGTTTTCGAAGTTCTTTCGAGCACGAACGTCGAGAACCAGCGGGGAGAGCGAGGGATAAAGTGGCGCGGTCGGTGATACCAGCGACCGGACCTCGGCGAGGGGTCCGAGTAAAAATATAGCGGGCTTGAAAAGATCGCCGGGCGGAGGGATATTTTTTCTGTAAAACCAACGAGCGACGTCGCCTGTCGTCTGCTAATTTAATAAAATTTTCCTCCTCCCTCTTGTACCGAAAAAGAAAAAGTGCCGGATGAGTGACGCGGGAGGTTGGACGTGAGAAGGGGGCCAGCGAGAGAGAGGTAACGAGCTGCGTAACCACGAGGGCGAACGAGAAGTCGAGAGTAAGAGAAGAAACACGGTAAAAAAGTTGTACACCAATTAACGGATTGAAGTTACCATCAGATGCAGGCTGACTTCGAGAGGCTGGTCTGCCGGCTGGCCGAGTCCTCGAAGGGTTGGACTATCATTAGCGAACCGCCACTTAAACAGCGATCTTTTCCACCGTCAGAAGGACGAAGTTGAAAAAGCGTGGCCAGCCGACCGGTGGCCCACTCGTGCCGCTTTCTTCGTCGATTGCCTTTCGATGCAGTCGACCGTTTCCGTCGCTGACAGGCTCTCTCCACCCTTTTTCCCCCGCACCACTTTGTCCACTTTAACGAATCTGACCGCTCGATTTTCTCGCAATTAGACGTTGATCGATTGTTGCTCGTACAATAAATAAAGTTCTTTTCTAGGAAAATCGCGTACTAGTACAAGTTTTATTAATTAACTGAAAATAAAATAAAGTTATTGAAATTTCGTATTAATAAAAATCTCAACAAATCGTGAACGTGTGCTCTCGCCGAGATTAACGATAAAATCAGGAAAATGATCTCAGTGGCTGACATGAACCAATGCAATTTGAAGACGTGCCTACGTCGTGAACGAACGTAATGTTCAATCTCACGCGACGACAAGACGGTTGAGACTGATGACGAAGGATTGTCGAGGAGAAGATGAAACGTGAATAGAGGGGTTGGAAACGGCATCAAGGGGGTTATCTCGGACTCCTAATGCGTAATAGCTGAGACGATCGCGGATTACTAATAAGCATCGATCGTGCCTCCAGTTCCTAACATCACGCCTCCGTCATCAACGTTTCGTCTTATCATAAATTCAACTTTAATCAATATTATCAGTATAATTAATTCTACTGATCATAATAATATATAATTGAAAAAGATGCAACAGAAGTATATAGCAGCATTAAAAGAAGTGTTCGAGAGGTAATATTTCAATACGAAATCTAGAGTTTTTCATTTAAAAGTACCACCGCTCGTTGACTGTTTTCGGACATTGCACATAAGCTCGAAGTGCATGAAACGGTGGTCCGCGTTCGCGCCGCATCATTCATCAAAATGGGAGAGCGACACGGTGAATAAATACGTCGCTGGGACGTATTAAGCGTACCTGTGATACATCGAGATAACGAGTGGGTCGATTCGTCCGCGGAGTGCCTAGGGAGCACAGGCGCGTCAATCGAGCGAATCGCCACCCCCGACCACTGCCCGTGCAGGGTAAACACAAGGGAGGTAAGAGAGAAAGCTCGCCGCCGCGAGCCATGCGATGCCGGCTGCGAAACAAATGGAACGCGACGGGGGTGGAAATAAAGCGTTCCTGTCGTCCTGCGCCTCTACAGACCTAGCCGCGGCGAAGGGTTGGTCAAAACGGGAAGAGAAAAAAACGTCCCCAGTCTCTGCATTGACGAGCACTCGACCAGTAAAAACGACATGAAATTTCTTTCATTGAAGACCAGAAGCGTTGACCGAAAGTTTCCACCTGGACACTCTTTGTCGGTCTGTTAATCTACTAGAAAATTTGGTTATGTACGCGGTGGTTGAATTTTAATGAGAATAAAAGATCGATAGAAATTGTCTAATGCTGCTAATCGTTTCCGTAAATTATATTTTCCAAAATTTTATAGTGACGTTAAAAGACACGTTTTTTAATAATCTTCCATCTCTACAATCAAATATATTGAGGAACTTTATTTTCCATAAAACGATTTACACTTTGGAAAATACACATTTGAATTCTTAAATCGATATAAAATGACGGTCAGTTAGGTCAGCCTCGATTATATAATTGATAACAATGTTTCTGTAATCGGTTAGTCAATTACCATAAACGTATCCATGCTCGTCGTGGGCCGGTGTAATTCTCTTTCCAAGCGACTTCACGCATCGTGGACGGAGCACACCGCGGCGCGCGTAGCGTGCCGGCACTCGTTATTCCGGGCCGTTTCTTCGGTCATCACGGATGGAAATATCATCCACTGCTCACGGGCCTGGGAGGGAAGCGTTGCGGGATATGAGCCGTGTGTGCGTAGACAGGTGCGTGCAGGACCCTCAACAGGTGGTCACTCGTAACCGTGAGGGTTGCGGCACCGGCTGGTGGCTACCCATCCGTCAAGAGCTTTGTGTGCCCTCGTGAATGCCGCTGTCGGTGGTCGGTGTGGCCGATGTGCCCGTCGTCCTTGAAAAAAACCGGCCCTCTTTTTTTCCTTTTCAGCCCCTAACCACCGTGGAAGCGAGACCCGTTCCATCCTGGTCCGCCCGGTAAGCCGCGCTCTCCGCGTGCCGTGGTCGTCGACTCTCGTCGAGTTTCCACGGCTGAGAACAATGGCTTCGTTAATTAAGATTTCTTTCTGCGAGCAAGCCCGGCCCGTGTTCTTCCGCTTCCTCTGGTCCTTCTTTAGTCTTCTCCCTCTTAAGTTTTTCAAGTAGGCGCCACTTTGCGTTAGGAAACGATACGAAATTCTATGAGCCAGTTAGCTGAATATCTGTACTACGAATTTGTAATGACGATTTACTTTCCATCTTAATTGGAAATACGATTTCATAAGATGATTAAGATTACTCGTGTCATGTACTTCGTCTAAGGAAATTAGTTTCGTAGAACCTAATCTCCATTCAGGAACAGTTGGCACCCATAAAGAATGTAAACCTTGGCTACCTTCTTAATCACCAGCCATCCACCTCGAGGTCGTACATTTCGAAAACCTAGAGTCCTGAGCGTTCTGGCAAAGAAAATCGCGGCAACGACGCCACGTCGGATTCGTTGGCGGCTCGGAAGGTGGTTGAATAAGAAGCAGTTGGGGGCGAGGGCAGAGATCCGGATTTAAGGCGTCGTCCGTGAAAGCCCTCTGGAGGCGGCTGAGACTTGGTTGGGGGTAGTTTAAGAGAAAGAGAAAATGGCTGGGGATGGAAAAGCGGGCGGCGAGGACGAGGAGCAGCGGCGTGTCGGAGTGTAAGTGCTAAGATCTCGGAGTGCATTAACATGCCCCAGAGGCAAGCTGAGTACAACCCTTCTTACATCCAGATCTCGAGACCACCTCGTGGCTCGGGGTGACGCCACAGTTACGGGGGGTTGAGGAGAAGAAAGAAGAATACCGGATACCGTGGAGATTCGCGCTTAATTGTATTAAAAATGCTTTATCTCTGGTGGAAGAGACACGCCGGATTTCTCCAGAGTTTTTTAAGATTCTCCCATTGACGAGGGTTGATCTAACTACGTTTTTATCGCCGTAATGAAGATAAGAAAGTTCACAGAATTGTAGAAACGATATTTGTGATTATAAATGTTATATTGACAATATTATTT
>NW_017137499.1:836295-849610 GCF_001652005.2 Ceratina calcarata | reverse complement strand
GCGTGTCGGAGTGTAAGTGCTAAGATCTCGGAGTGCATTAACATGCCCCAGAGGCAAGCTGAGTACAACCCTTCTTACATCCAGATCTCGAGACCACCTCGTGGCTCGGGGTGACGCCACAGTTACGGGGGGTTGAGGAGAAGAAAGAAGAATACCGGATACCGTGGAGATTCGCGCTTAATTGTATTAAAAATGCTTTATCTCTGGTGGAAGAGACACGCCGGATTTCTCCAGAGTTTTTTAAGATTCTCCCATTGACGAGGGTTGATCTAACTACGTTTTTATCGCCGTAATGAAGATAAGAAAGTTCACAGAATTGTAGAAACGATATTTGTGATTATAAATGTTATATTGACAATATTATTTATGCCTATAAAAATTAAGAAAGATTGAGGGAAGTTCAAATGATAAATAAAAATGTGTCAAGAATTAATTCGGATAGATAAATTTACTAACCATAAGATTGAGCTAAATAGTGAAGGTTTACAAAGGACATGATAAAACTCAGAATCCTTGTATTTATATCTACTGCAAGTACACCGCGCATAATTATTTAAATGCGAATTTAAGGCTGCGCGAAATTGCGCGAAGGGCGATAGGGATTCCGAGACGACGGCGACGATGCCTGTACCATCACGTTCTTGCGGCGGTATACGTCTTACATTATTTAGAAGGAACCGAGGACAAAGATGCCGGGTACTGGCGCATGCTAATCACTCGACCCAGATTGAATAATGAATTAGTATTCTTTTCCTTCTTCGTTGCCACCCTCCCGGATTCAGTGTGGTCGCTCCTCGCCGGAGCCGCCACTACGTGACAGGTTTTTTATTATCTGACGGAAAGAATCTTTTCTTATTCGTCCGGCGAGACTGATAGAGCTCGTTAGCCGTATACGTACATATCTAGACCTCTAACAGTTTTCCAATACTTTTATTAAAAATAGTATCCAGGTTATCATACTTCAATTGAAAATCCTTCGATTCGTTGGATTAAGACCCTAAAGTATATTATCAAGAAACATTTTTATTCATTTAGTATTTTATACTATTTGATGTTTTCTCATATTCAATCGTGATCAATAATTCAGTATGGAAATATGACGTCGTCAACTATTAGAAGAGGTGCATCGGTTGAAATAGGTGAGCGTTAGCATAATGTCTTTGAATACGTACTATATGCAAAGCTTGTGCAGTGTCTACGTGTACACAAACGTGCACACCGCGGCACCCCGCACGGTACACCTCCTCGCGGCACTTTGTGTGCAAATTACGCCCAGGACGAGGACGACGAAGAGAGTAGTCTGGTTTCAAGGATGAAACAGGTCCCCAACGTGGCCTTCTCGTACGAGAGACGAATGAAAATTTAAAGCGAAAGAGTTCCCTTCGCCTGTTCTTGATTAAGTCCTTTGTCGATGTTAATATTGATAAAAAAAAATTGCGAGATTAATTTTAATTGAAAGAGATAGCTGCTGTGTAAAATAACGACGGTCCTTTATTAACATGTCTCTCAAAACTTGATAAGCTTCTATCTATCTCTACGTATAAAATCTATTCTTTGCTTACGAGGTCTATTTCTGTCTAATTTTATTTCTTGTTCAACCGAGGAATACAGAGCTGGTTAATTCCATGCCGCCCTTAAAATATGAAAAACATTGTAAGGTGTAAGAAGGGTTGAAAGAAAGTGTGAACGCAAGTTTAGCAGGTGATCTTGAAGGATCTTAAGGAGAGGCGAATGGGAGATTACTACGCACCTTGTGCGAGCCCTTGAAATTAAGTTGGAATTGTCTCGCTCTCTTCGTCCTTATCCTTCCACGCTACCGCAGTTTTAATACTGATTCCAGGGTTACAGCAAAAGGATTCTTATTATTGTTCTTAAGGGATTAGAACCTCTGGTTTTGTGGCGAGCTTTACTCCTCGAGATTCCTCATAGGGATGCTGTAGCTGTATTCAAGCTTTTCTCCAGTGTATCTACTGTTTGAATTTCTTAACGAAAGCCTAAACTAATTGTAATCATGTGTTATCACTTCAGAAATATTGTAAGTTGAGTTTGCAAATATCATTTAAAAACCTGAAGTGATGAGAGAATGAAATAATTTTATAATGGAGAAAAATGAAATATTCTTATAATGTGTTCTAATGGAACATGCTCGTAAGTATGTGCTTCGCTACTCGCGTTAATGAGGGGGTGAAACGCGGTTAGAAATACTCCGTCCTTCTCTGCCAGGACTAGTAGTACGCTTTAGCTCAGAAAACAAGACATTTATAAACAGCCACCGCGAGATTAGATTTGTTAAGATAATGGGCTACCCGGTTTAGCGTGGCGTCTCCACCGCGCTGGAAACCATCGCCGTGAAGAGGCTGCAACCGCCGTGCCGTCTCCTTAATCCTAAATATGACCTCAGTAGGCAGTTAGGTTACCCTATACGTCTCAGGGATCCTTCTTTATGAATTCGTTGGGATAAGACGCGTGTTATGGCTAACGCTTGTTTCATATTTTCTATACGCTCCTATCTCATGCATATAAATTACAAGATTTCTAATATGCTACGTAGTATTTTTGAGTGAATCCAGAGTATGAATTTTTAATTAATGCTGTTACAAACGAATCAAATTTTCCTAAAGCAATTTAATAATTTTATATATAATTCAATTAATAACCTAATTGCCAATAATGTACTTCATAGTTTATGGAAAGTACATAAGCTAAAGAACGTCAAAATAAACGAGAACGTTGCGAGTCGCGTTTTCCACAACAGAAACGACGATCCACGGACGATCAGGATTTATCTTTACGGCGAAGTTGCCAGCCATATTCAGTGACGCGTTATTTCGGGATCGGTGAAAAAAACATAATAAAATTTAACGGTCCGTCAGACCGCGGCCGTGGCGCGCATCTCCCGTCCCTGGTAGGCCAATAAATATCGGCGAACAGGGCGGCTACAAATCTCAAGATAAACACGGGCTCGTATTTTTCTACCCCGGCGCGCTTTTCAAGCTTTCTCGTTCTCGCTCGCCGGGTGAAAAGGGCACGGCCCTTTTTACATTCCTCGTATGAATTATTAGGTGGCCGAACCTAAGGGGTGGACACCGCGGTATTTAATTTTCACTCCCCATTAAAACGGGACGAATTTTTCCCTAATCGTATTCCTGACGATGAAAGTGCGGTTTGCAGTTTGTCACTGACCCTTTGCTTTGTTGTCGATATACATTCTTCCCTAAGGATCCAAACCTTTCCGTTAACTATAATCTCCTCTTATGCTAGGGTACAGAATCGTAGAATGCTGATGAAATTTTCCCATTACTTTTACAGTGTGTCTCTTTTATCAATTAAAAGTTCAAAACGCAGTAGATAGAAAAATAAATGAATGTCTTATGCATTATTTCATCGATCATTTACGAGATGAATACTTCTCAATATGATGTAACAAATTGCGATAAGGAATTCTCTGAACGATGGGACGACGCAGGTAGATCGGTGTAGGCGCTGCCAATTAAGAGAGACGACGGTGGTGAGCATTGAACTAGAACTAAAGGCTGGCGGATGCCGATGATGTATGTGGTGGAAAATACTGGAGGCAATCTGTCACGCCATCGACGTCTCATAGGCGCAATCGCCTCTGTTTCCTTTCCGTTTTTTTTTTTTTTATCAACGAATACGACAGATAAATTCAGAATTTACTGCAAGAATCTCAAAATGTCATTGTCACAATTATTGTTTGTATTGCAGTATTTTATTTCCCTTGCACGTATAAAATAGGCTATAAAAATAGTGGTCTGATCCAAAGAAATTGCTAATCGCTGCACGCGTGTATACCTTAAATTAAAGAAAGAAAATCGGAATGAAAAGCGAAACGGAAGAATGAAACATCCACGTTGCGTCAGTAGACGACGAGTCGGAGTCCGGTAGTAAACAGAAATCCGGTCTCTTTGGCCGCACAAAAGGTAGGAGGCCGTTGGAGGTCCGTCGTTCTTTGGTATCCGGAAGTCGAGGCGGTTCCTCTTTTCCTTCTTCCCTTCTGTCACACGCGCCCTTTCCGGGCACACGGCTGATTAAACGCGCAACTACGTAACGTTACGCAAATACGCCAACTTGCCATGCCGGGCCCGACCACCCCCGCATCCCGCGTTCCTCGTCCTTTCCATCGTACGGCTCGTCGACCGTCCCTTGAACTGCCGGTTGAAGAGAGGATGGACTCGTTTCGCTCTCGATTCCACCTTTCGGCTCTCTTTGAATTCCAACCCCGGTCACTTGACGGAAATATTTATCGAGGGTCTTTGCCGAGGCCCCCTCGCCTCGTTGCCCTACTCCTCCGGGCTAGACAGCACGACGACAGGGAGAAGCAAGCCTGGCTCGTAACTCGTCCCGCTACCTTTCAGCGACGCGCCTCTATCGGTACATGTCCTTCCTTTTTCACCCTCTCAACCCGCGGCCTCCATGTTCCCCGTCCCGCTCCAGCCTCCCAGTTCTTTGATCCATTTCATGGAGTTTGTTCGGCTCGGATTATTTGCTCTCTTAATTACATTTCGATCCTATCTACCTCCCTCTCCAGCCTGTTCCGCCGTTGCCTCCTCGTTTGGCAGGGAATTTCACCGGATGAATGGATGATCGATAGTTTTGAGTCCCGTTATAGAGATTCGATAAAGAATTTATCACGTTATCGATCAAAGACAATAACTTAAAATACTTTCGATAAGCGCAAGACATCCATACGATTCGACCTCGAATTTCTGATCTCGGAGAAAATATTTTTTACAATTAACGCAGTTAATTTAATATGTTGTACCTCGTGCATCAAGGAGATGTAACGTTTTTCGACAAGCCTAAGACCGCGGCTTTAATTAAGGGGAAAAAGAATGTAATGTAAACCGAAAACTAGTCGGGGTTATATGGGGACTCCCCGTGGCTTCCCAGCCGCAGGGGTTGCTCGTCCCGGGCTCGAGCCGCGGAGGGTGGAACAAAGGAAGTTATCGTCGCGGAATTTTTATAGCGAGGAGAGAAAGAAATGTAAATCAGGTTTTGGTTCGTCTTTGCGTTAAGACGAACAGAAGGGAAAAGAACGAAGAGACTGTCGCCGGCTTACCGCGGATCGGAAGTGTTGTCGTATAAAACTGAATTAACTGTGCGCCGGCTTCTCCTCGCGTGTACAGCCTCTCCTGTCTTATTTATTATAAATATAATCCAGCCGTTTCCATTCTGCCGGTACCTGCCCGCCCGCCTACGCGGTGCTTTACATTTATATTCACGTTTTGAAATTGAGATGCGTTCTTCGTATGCTAATTTCTGATTCAGTAGAAACACAATTTTTCGTTGAAAATTTTACATAATTTCCGTGCAAGTATTTCGTGAATAATTATGATAGCCTGATGTCTACTTATCAATAATTTTATTACAACTAAAAAACATAATAAGAATAACGATGAACGAGGGCTACTTAATAATTTAATTGACGATAACATAAAGATTACAGATTAATTAAAGCAGACTTAATACAGCCTGATACTCTAAAAAGTCCAAACTACTTCATAATAGTATAACGTTTGATCACCAGCGAACAATGAAGACACTATTGGAACATTTCCGTGATAGTTTTCACGGGCCGCCCCCGGGAAGCTTTCGCGAAGGATAGATAGTAACCGTGCGTCGCGATCCGTAAGTTTATACGTTCCTGATAATCTCGCAGACAGCACCCGGAATGGTAACTCGCGGCGGTCGCCGGGATTTATGAAATGGCAATAAAATTTATATGACTCGGTGGCTCGTTAGGGGCGCGGCTCGCTCGTTCAGATTGATGTTGGCGCGAGCCCGGTCCACTCGCCCGGGGGGCAACCGCGTTTGTTTCTCTCTACGATTGTCGTAGAACGGTCTACTCTCGGCCATTATTAATCCCTTGGAAATCGCGGGAGAGCTTCAGTCATCGTTCACCGGAGAAAAATATGGCCGTAATATTTCTTTGGAAACCGAGCTGGGGTCCGTAACGGAAGTTGCTCAATTTCGACTGAATTTGTCAGCTCGCGCCGATCGCGATTATGCCTACCGGCGGCTTCTCGATTAAGAGGATCGCGCTGGACGGATTTATAGGGAGAATGAAAAATCAGACTGCTCCACAGAGAATGGATTCTGATTTATTAATTCATTTATTAGTTTGAAATGATGCTATCGTGACAAACGTGTCGAGACGAATTTTCTGTCCATCGGGGATTAAAAATAAACATGGCATAAATCATATGAAACATTTTTGAAACGATACATTTTTAACTCTGCGTATAAATCAGGTATACAATATAATTGTAATATACGTGTGTATTCGGAGTAATGATGTAATAAACTTCGTACAGCATCGAAATTGATAATTTATCAAGAAATATGAGTTTCACCCTCGAGTATAAATTCTGGGTATCCGTTCCCCAAGACGGAGTCTAAGTAAAAGAATTATTTCCTTCGCGTTTCGTTTCGGATTGCAAGAGCCAAGATAAGAGAAGAGAAAAAGGGCGCTCTCGATGAGTCACTTATACAGTAAATCACGCGTATGCTCTGTCGAGCATGATGCCTCGAGGACATATCTGCTCTACCTGTACTGATTTATAACACCTAAGAAACGTGTAACAGCATCATGAATGTGCAACACAAGAGTTAATTTTTTTTAATAAATTATTATTTCATATCGATTTCTTAATTGAATTTTTTCAGGTGGATGATCGAGTCAGATCGCCAGGTACTTCAAGATGTCTGACCACTGCCATGTCGCTTTCAATCGCACCTTCCAGCCCTGAGGAACCTGTCACGCTGTAAGTACAACTTCATTTCACTCGCTATCCTAAAGCACACACGTCACGACAATGAAAATCGCAAATCGCAACCGTTCTACCAATTTTAAATGAAACACTATATTCGTATAAATACGCAATAATACGTAGCCGCGCAGCATTACAAATGCACAGGAGCCATAAAGATGGCTGCTCTGGCAATCCGTGGAGCCCTTTAGCCGTCGAAAAAGCCACTCAGACAAATTAGTCCCCGGTCGTTTCTCTCATACACGCGAGTACGCTTCCGGTGTGGTGGCCGTAGACTATGGTATTCGGGGCCTGTTCGTTCTTACGTGGGCCACGACGCGGTATCGGTGTCGCGGCACGCCGAGGGCGACGATATTTATGCCAGTTTTTTATTGCGCTTTAGCCCGGGACCGGAATGGAAACAATATGTCACCGGCACGGCGGCGAGGGGGTGAAACCGGTGTACGAAGTTCTTGTAGATGCCATGCCCTGCTCTACCTAATGTTAATACCAACGCCAGCGCCGTGACTTCGTCCCCACGCTCGATATCATGATTTTAAATGAACAACCCCCCTTTCACCTCTTAGCAAGGGCGTTTCGAGTTTGTCGCGCGAGAGTAAAATCTTCAAGTCGACCTCGACACATTCTTATGACAATTATAGTAGTCAAAAGAAACGTCACACGAGTTACACGTCCACTAGGAAAGATAATTACCACACAGATCAGATTATTTCAATTTTTCATGAAAATTTTGTATGCATCGATCTTCGAAGTTTTTACTGTAATTTCCAAAACGTGAATAGATATTTTTAATGCTAACGATGTCGTTTTCCCGCGGAGATTTAAGTCGCCGCTATTCCTGATTGTTACGGCTCCAGAAGGTAGAACTGTGAGGAAGGAAAAAAGCAAGAGGCAAAAGAGGCCTCGGGTCTCAAGAGTCATCGGATAAGTGCATATCGATTTCTGCCGATTGGCGAGGGGCCGGGCGGTGGTAAGATCGAGGCGAACGGGAAAAAAGAAGGCGGCAAAAAGGGCAAAGGCCATAAGTAACGGACCGTCTGGTGGAAAGCGCTCGAGGGCGAACAGTGATTTAGAGAAATTAAAACTTTAATTCATGTTCGAGTTCGCGGGGCCGGAGGGGTGTGTCCTCCTTCCTCCCTCGGTTTCCATCGTCCCTACGCCTACCACTTCACTCTGTGGTGTTTCCAGTCTCCCGGTTGATCGAACAGAATTCACTCCATACGCGAATTAATATACATAACTTTTGTATTACTATTTGCAATTTTTAAATATATTAGAACACAATTTTTTTCATATTTCTGTACAATGTGAAATTTAAGAGTCAGCAGATTTGAATGATACAAATGGATAGCAGAGGGTAAGGAAGGAAAAAATACATACATATATTCCAAATCCGATCAGGCGTGTCCGTATAGTGGACACAATTATTGTTTGCTTGATTTAAAGCCGGCATGCATTTTAAAGAACGACCATACCGGATGGCTGTACATGGCCTCTGTTCGCACGGGGGAATGGATAAAAATTCAGCATCCCCCGATAAAGCATCGACCAATACATTGAAAGCGTCAATAACAAGCTACTGGACAGACGTCCCCATTCTCGTAAAGACCCCTCCAAATGTTTGAATCTCTTTTCAATTGATACGATCGGTCATAATCGTAGAAACCAAACTATAAAAGCTATCTCTGTACCATTTCAAAACTAATATGCATGAACTTTTTATATAATAAAATAAAAAATTATTAGATATTTAAAATGTTTGTAAAATATGAAGATTTAAAGTACCGAAAATCAATGGAGAATGAGGTGAAACATGTTTTGAAACGCGAGAGCAGCCGGAAAAATGGGGAAACAAAGGCGACAGGCCGCTGTAAATCTGAATTTCGAAAAGATGCTGCTGCAACTTTCACGATCCCCGGCATACGGTATACGGAATATGAGAAAAGGACGGACCCTTTATTTTCCTCTCCATTCGTTGCCCTTTCGCCGAGCTCTCCTCCTATTCCCCTCGCCCCTCTGTCCGCATTTTGCCCGACCGCATTCGGGACGAGCTCCGTCTCCAATAAATTCCCATCACCATCCTCAGGTACGCCTTCGCAAAGTAAATCATCCCATAAGTGAATCCGAATTGAATTCAATGAGTAAATATGGCGGTCGAATAATGAAAGGCAACCCGAGGAGTATCAAATGCGAAATGGATTTTCCCGTCGCTACGAAAATTACTCTCGCGATAGCCGCGCGATCCCTGCGAAAACCCTGATACCAATTAGCGCGGTAACGTTTTACGTTTCGAAGGTCGATTAAATTACCGCGCGCGAACGCCGAGCGACCGAGTAATTGTTTGCAATGCGGCGAACGCGTTCGCGATTAATTATAAACCTGCGTCAGTGAGCTCGCCGCTCGCCTGATTTAACTTTCCTGACACGTTCATAATACCTTGCATAGTTTTAAAGAACCGGACTGTATTTAATTAACTTCTTTGTGGCTCGCTCGGTTTAATTAATTCGTGCCAGTTATGTTAGCCCATCATTTTCAGTTAGATAGTAATGTTTCAATTACGTTTGGTAAATTCATGCCGCTCAGTTATAATGTACTTCCATAGTCACTTTATTTCGCGTTTGAAACCGTTTTAGTACTCGGTTGAAAATAAGCGTCGCAAAGGCACGAAACGTCTGAAACTTCGTATCACTAATTTAAAAGCAATTCACCGCCTTGTGTGTGTCGATGGTCCTGGCTCGCCCCTCACTCGGCCATCTTTCACGGCACATCATCGAGGAGCTATACATGTAAATCGTCTGCCACACAATGGCTGGCCCGGTAACGCGTGCTCGCGTAGAGTCTAGTCAAGAAGCGGCGGCTGGCTGGAAATGCATAAATACATGAACCACCGGCGGAACTACGAGCGAAAGAGGGACAGGCCTGGCCCGCATATGCCTCGGGCGAGTTGTACCTCCTAGAGGCGCAATAACGCGTGGATAGCAGCTCTCTTCTCGCGAAAATGCGCCCTTTCGGAATGTCTCGTGGCTCTTTTCCCCCCCGCGGAAAAAAATACTGCGATTTCGGGTGAACGCGTCACGGATGAGAAATGAAACGGGATTTCCCTCCTTCCGGGCTCTCGCAGACGCTCGTCGCCGATGTGAAAGAAACCGGTGAATATACGTGGCCACTAGCCTCGCTGAAATTCACTTTTTGAGCGGGACGCGCAACAAAAGTGGTGGGATTATTAGACGGGAAGAATGAAACAAAAAAAGTTGAGAACTTCCTCGTTGGTAATTACGGGATGAACAGGCACTGGGTTCCGGTCCATTTTGCGCTATTACGCGCGAGAACTTTTCACCGGGAAGATGACTTTTTTTTTAAGTATGAAACATTTTTAGAGTGAACGCTATCGTTATTTTGCTACGTTGTTCGAACTCAACTTCGTTTGAACAGATTTATGCCGGAATTCTTTCGATTTTAATTGCCAACTTTTTTCATACGATAAATAATACTAAAATATAATAATAATAAAATTAAATGCGCGAAGGTACGGAATTTGTGTGTCCGATTGTAAACGGTGCTACGACCGCAACAATTTTCCAGCGATGTAATTAACCTTAGGAAGTATGTCAAGTATTTCAAGAAACACGCTGACCACATTAATCTTACCGGTCCGCTCGGACATACTTTGCCCAACCGCGGCTCACCGTTTCATTTAAATAACCCAAAACATGATACATAGTGCACAAACTTTGGCGAAATTAGACTTACATTAGCGGCGGCTAAGAAACTTGTTAGATATCTATTTTCTACAAAAATATGCTTGATATTTGACTATGAATAATTGACAAAAAGAAGAGGAATAACTCGAGGGCAACCAAGCTTAGGTACAAGCTCGGGGTGACTCTAAGCGCATTAGAAGGACGAGATTCGCATTCCTGTATTACTGTCACGCGAGTAATTACGCAACGGCGTACACGGGGTTGAACGAAGGAGAGAAACGCGGAGACGAACGAGCAACAGCCACGCGGGGTGAAAAGGAAAATAGACGAGAAGGAGGCTGTCGGAAGGGTTGCTTGGCAGGAGCGTTGAACGTCTCCGAGAGCCGGCGCGGCTCGGCACGGCGTTGCGCGATTTGCAGCCAACAGGAGAAACCAGAGCTAATAAAAGCCCACAATTACCTCCGGTTCGAGCCATTTGTCTTGACGGGCGTCTCATGCCCGATATAATTCACCCTGGCAACAACACATTGTTGCCTAATGAGGTGTAAAACATTCCGAGATATCTGGCTGTCTAGATGCGGGGCGGTCCCCGTTTCCGGCACGCTGATCCGCGATATAGCCCTCTGTCCTTTATCCGTAATATTCTTATATTAGCCGGCTGGCATTTATCCCTGAAACGCTGGAATCGCAGGGCCAGCCTTTCCTATCATCCATTTGGTCCTGATACAAATTACATATTTCGTCTCCATGAGATGGAAACACATGTTCCTCTCGGCTCAATGATTTTTCTAATTAAATTAGATCAGCGAACAGGGCCAAAAGTATGATTAACTCTGCGACAAATGTTCTGATAGAATTTATTAGAATTCTAATAGAATGATCGTAATATGTAGAATCTCCTAAATAGATCAATAAAGTGTGACATGAAAAAGTACATAACCCATACACGAATGTGAATTGATCAGATAATTCGATTCAATGCCACTTGAGGGACGAGTTCACACATTTTCTATTTGAACACGCAGATACAAAAACCGTGCCCTGCCGATTCAATTTAGCAGTACGTGCCCTCCTGCCTTTATACCTACCGGCAGTGATTTGCTGCGACGAATTCGCATCGAAAGGCGACGCACGTGTATCGCGTGTCGAAGGACGCGCCTTGGCTCCCGTTCCGGGCCTTTGGACGTCGTCGCTGAGAGAAAAGGGGGCAGAACGTTATGATATATTTGTAATCATGTTACTCGATACGTGCCCTTCCGTTACAACTGCTCCCAAGTAACAAACTGCCTCCGGACCTCTTTTTTCGCTTTATGGCCGTGCTCACGCACGTATAACACTTCGCGGCGCACGGGACGAGAGAGTTGCCGAACTCGCCGCGACTCCCTGTGTATTTATGGCTGGAAAAGAGAGACGTCGTAAACGAGATTTGTGCACGACTCGTACAGTCAGAGAAAGAACATCGATGTTGTTATGTCAGGTGTCAATTGCTTCCTCTTTGCTTCATTTTATTAAATGTCTGTGGGAACGTGTAACTAAAGAAAATAGTTCGTCATAAGAATGAACGACGTTGAGAATGCAACTTTTATTTTCATAAAGTAGAACTGAACGAACAATCGATTTATGTGAAAGAATTTCCGGAAGAGCAAGAGTCGGCATACACGGGTACGCGTAATTCCATGTGAGAAGGGGTTGTCGAGTTTTAAGGGCCGTCATCAGTGCAAGCCCACGAGGCCGGAGAAATTGCATCGTAATCCAAGAACGCCGCGAGGCCGGGGCTGGTTTTCGGAGAGGGCAATTCCAGCAACCCGTAACAATCTGGCGGTGCTCGACGGAGGCATATTATTATGGCTGGTAGCCTGGACAGTTTATTTCGGGTTCGTTTCAGGATTTACTACGCTCCGCGCTCTTACCTTTGGGTAAGAATTCACCCGCGGCTGACGTTAGTTTTCACCACATTTCCTCTGCAGATGCCGCCTCGTCTTATCTTCGCCTCTGCATAATGAAATTGTCAATCACGGGTTATTAGTTGCGCCCGAGCAGGAAAAATTAATTTACCTCTCTGACAGGCTATGACGTCGTCTCAATAATTTCCTCAACTAATGTACAACTGTAAGTTAAGGAATGAAAGAATTCAATGTTCACTGTTTAAATTGCATTCGTGGCTGGTACGAGCTGAGTGCAATTTAATTATAAATATAAAATTATCTGGAATATAATAAATTAAAGTGAATTTTATCTGGAGTGCGTATATCATTGCGATTTGCAAAATGCTTAACGACGGTAGAATTCTGCGAGACTGGAATGAGACGTGAATACGAAACATTGCTACGAAGAAGAATATACGTGCTGGTACTTGTCACTATGACATTATCGATCGGAGAGCTCGGTCCGTCGTCGGTTGGTCCGAATACGGCCCCTTCTTATGCTATCCCCCGTCCCTTTTCACCCTTCCCGGTACATACCCGGCTTTGCAACCCCCTCTGTGTAACCCTTTAGGGTCGCGTTCCTCACAGATATCAGTGTGAAACTTTCAGGAACGTCCTTTCCGATTTCCGTCCTCCACAGCCCTGGAAGTATGGAGATACATGCGGATAACGTACCAGGCAGACACTTGTATCCACTTTCGTGATTGTGCGCTTGTCATGTTCAATGCTTCACTGTAAAACTCAATATCGAAAAGAACAATATAATCAACACAGTAGAATGACATACCAAAGTGTAATATAAAATATTCGTTGACTCATTGGCATGGAAAGAGGAAGCATTTATAGTCAACCATTTTACCTCTTAAGGATGTATTGGCTATACAGTCAATCCCAAGAG
>NW_017137499.1:794226-835519 GCF_001652005.2 Ceratina calcarata | reverse complement strand
GTCAGCGTCAATACTTAATTGGATATTTCCTTCTATACTTTTTAGCACGTAGCTATTTATTATTAGCATTATTCTTCCAACGTCTGATTTCTTTTTAATTATAGGAAATGTGTTTTTCTAAGGTACATAAACTTTTGGGATTGACTGTATAGCCAAGACATCCTTAAGTTGTACTTCATCGTAGAGCATTGAATTATTCAAACTTTTAATTGACCAATTGTTGATACTGTAATTATGCTAATGGGACATTATGATATTTAGTGGAATTATTCACTATCGCTGTATGCTGAAATAAGAGAAAATAACGGGAATATAAATCGAAGGGGGCAGCGACTGGACCGAGTGGCTGAAGAGCAGCGTCGAGGTCGACGTAACTGCGAAAATTTGCGCCCACCTAGCCCGGCGCTCACTATAAATCAGTTGAAATTTGTTATGCGCGGCACGCAGATGGTTTTGTTATATGAAAATATGTGCCGCGTAGGGATGGTATAAGTATCCCTCGGTAAAACACATCCCTTATACCCCACGCCCGCCCTCGGGGCCGGGGGCTCGTCTCGCCCCGCTCCTTACCCCAGACAGGCCCGAGGCGTCATGCTGTTCTGCGCTCTCTTTAATTACGCCCCGAAACCGGGACGCGTGACGTATTGCCGTGTGCTGAAAGGGACAAAAAAGGCGACCTCCGCCTTGGACCGCGGTTGATCCGTTCGACCTCGATCAATCGAACCAAAAATCTCCGGACCAATCTCTTGTGTCACGAAAGAACATTCGAGCTGTGACCATCGCAACCTTGACGAGGTTCAAACTTTTGAAGAACCATATAAGTTGAGTTGAAAAAAGAATACGAGAAATACTTTTTACCATTCGTTTCTACCGTC
This sequence comes from Ceratina calcarata, assembly GCF_001652005.2. Classification (NCBI taxonomy): domain Eukaryota; kingdom Metazoa; phylum Arthropoda; class Insecta; order Hymenoptera; family Apidae; genus Ceratina; species Ceratina calcarata. Next base: position 834,644 of record NW_017137499.1, on the reverse strand, counting down.
AAAGAGTTTACGACAAACGTCATCGAAATCGCTCTTAACCGGTGTACACTTAAAACTTCCAAAAATAGGGGACGTATATTTCTCACTTAAGGTCACTTACACCAGCGTGGAGGAGGAAACCCGATGGAACGGGACAACGATGTAAGACGCTTCCCGAGCAGGTCCAGCGACGGAAGTAGGAGCCACTTAAAGCGTTAGCCCCGGCAGCGCTAAATATTTTATCAGAATTCGATTGCTTTAAGACGTCAGTCCGCCGAGGGCAGGAGAGCGCTGCTGGCGAGGTGGATGCGAAAAGATAGGGAGGAGAGGGCGAAGTGGTTGACGTAAGGGCAGATAGTTAGCGGAGAAACGGGGAGTTGTATTCCCCAGAGCCGGCGCGATGTCCGAATCGGACAGCTGGCCCAGTCGCAGCGTTCTTTCTTCCGTTTGCGCTGATGCCACGACACGAGTACGCTTTAAAATCCACCCTTCGCTGTGAATAGCGGCTCGACAGAGAACAGAGCCAGCATCGACGGATCCCCTTGGAAATAAAGCCAATTCGTTAGGTTTCTCGAGCTGCTATCCTGTTCAGTGGAATACTATCGTCAATGGTCAGACGATCGTGGCTTCTACTGCTCTGCCGTCATTATATAAAATTTTCTAACGTTTCCTACGACTTCAGAGTTCTCTCATGTTTTCGACGAATATTTCAAGCGGATTTCGTTGTATTTAAAAATTTGCATTGTTTTATTTTGTAAAAATTGTAGTAAGTGAACGTGTAGAGGAAAATAAATTTCGTTTTAATGGGGAATAGCTAGCAGGATATAACTACATCGGACGCATAAATTGTTTGGGATCTGTTCCCTTTGTTCCACAGTTATGTTGCGCCTTCGTTTAAGCGTTTAAGAAGAAGAAGAGAGAAGAGTCTGAGTCGCAAAACTCACGCGAATCCACGTGGTGCCAAGTGGGGTGCATTAGCCAAGTTCCCCATTATCCACGCGTGAGAGACCCCTAAATTATCCGGCATTCGCCTACCGCCGACCTCTCCCGTCCCTTAAACGTCGGCGAGAAAAAGATGTACGAGTTCCTTTCGCGAGAACACCCTTCGTGGTGGCTGCTCGGGCAGAGGAGGTGTGACCGAAGTCATTCTTATCCCTCGGTACACAAAAACAGACGAGTATATGGAGCTGCGTTCATTTCTTAAACAATCCTCTTCATTGAAAATGTTTTCCAATCATAAATCTGAAGACCGACATAATTCCAAACACACCGCTGAGAGTACTGTGATCCTACGGTGATTTATCTAATTGGAATTGTCGAGGGCTGGAAGGACACCAGGACGGTAGCGAGGCAATGCCAAAAGATGAAGAGAGAGAACGTTCAGGACACGGAAGCGAGGACAGAGAGGGAAAGTATACGACGAGGAGCAGGGAGTACCTGAAGAACCATCGGCAAGACGGAGGGGTGATGCTGGGTGTGTAAGTTTGGGCTATCTCCGAGAGCACAGTTCCAAGGAGGCTCCTTTAGACTCCAGTGACGTGACGTCGCCTAATACTCTAATCCCTTCAGCGGAGGCACCATCGTCCGCCTCTGCAGCCTCGTGTTCCTGGGTAACCATCTCCTCTACTACGAACGGCACTTGCTAATTAATTGACGAGTACGGATTTTGAGGTGTCGAGAATCTTCATGTCTACCGGGAGGGTGGGACTGTTATCAGTCAACCCAGACCGAATACCAAACGTATCCTGCTCGAGCCAAGTGCTTGACAGTGTACACTGACTTTTACGTGTGTCTTAATACTTATTTGAACGAATCATCAAACGAAACTTCCCGTGCATTCATTAGTATCGAGAAAATAATCAATTATCGTAATTATATTTGACATATTTGAGATCCTTTTTATCGGATTTTTATCTTCGTGTGAGATTTTTTTTATCAAACGTCATGAGCGTACGTCGCCTGACCAATTTCCGAGAGACCCAGAGACTTTAACAGCGGACGTGACATTTTCCTCGGACGCGAAAACGAAACCAATCTTTCCGCGATACCAGGTCCACGGACGTAGGTACTCGGGGGTCAGGAGAAGGGCTGCTTTCTAATTATTCCCCACAGGCCATAAGGGATGACACGTAATTGGAGGGTGGACGAGGAAGCATTGATCCCTAACTGGAAGGGATTCGAGCTCTTCCTTTCTTGGGCATCAGCCGCGTTTCTCTCTTTCCACCGCTCGTTTAGCTCGCAAACTCTCGAACACCGACTGCCGGACCAATGATCATCGGCCAGCCAGCTGGCCGGTAAAGAAAAGTGATAATGTCTTAAGCCGTCAGTGCGATTTAACTTCCGATTTTAATCAGGGGTGGGAGAGGCATTCTCTTCCCGCGGTCCTTTCTAGGAGTTCGTTGCTCTAAACTCTCCCAGCTTCCCGCGGTCTAAAGGAGGGTTTAGGATTTAAGGAAAGCCCTCTCACTCCCGAGATCCTTGAAAGCTCCCGCTAAGCGCTCGCGCTGATCCCGCTCTTCTTCTTCTTCCTGTACCTCGGCTCTCTGGGTTTATCTAATTCGAGTGCCGGTTTCTCGTTATCGTTCTAAACCGTGCGACCCGCCCGGCTCGGGCGTTGATTGTCGATTGAAAATATATTTTCGCGAGATCGCAAGAGAAAACAGGCTGCCCCGGTCTAGACGAATTCGGCTAGGCGACGTGCACGCTAGGTTTTGTTACATAACGGATCGATAAGTGTCGTCCAAAGATAGCTGCGAACGACTACTCGGCTACGGATGCAGTCAACTCGAGGATAACATGCATTTCTTAAAGACACTAACATTTTGTTCGTATAAATATTTATTATAAAACAATACACACATTACTGTTAACAGTGATGTATTCAATTTCCCAAAGCATTAAATACAAGTTTAAATAATAGTTGCAATTGAATTGTATCGCTCGGCGATGTAATTACCGCTGTAAATGGTGAACGTTACAAGGGATAATCAAAAGGCGATAATTAAATACAGCGACGATCACAAGCCGTTTGCACGTTACTCGCAGTTTAATTCCAATTGAATTGTACGTCGCTCGCTACGCCGAGGCACACCCGATGGCGGAAGACGTAAAAAAAATAGACGGGTCGACCGGAGGTCTCTGGCCGGGACCAAGCTACGGCGGTACTCTCTCAAGGCGGCGAAAGAGGACCAGGTAGCACACGTAGGTCGACAGGGAGACGGACTGGCTCGGCCGGAGAGGGTGGCGACGGGTGCTAAAATGTGGGTGAGTGTAAGGGGCCGAATGTGTACCGGCGCACGTAGCCCAACACACTGAATGGAATACACCTTGGTGTGCATGCACCCCGGGGCCGTGTCCCCTACTACCTCACCTACGTGGGTGGCGAGAGGTGAGAGTGCTCTACGGGGGATGTGCTGAGAGGCCGGGGAATCGCGTTCCGGCTAAAGCTAAAAGGGGGTGGACAGTGCGCAGAACCCGCCCCCACTTTTCGCGGCGAAGCAGAAGACCGCCGGTTGCTCGCGCAAGCTTTCATCCCCTCCGGAGGTCGTTGGAAGATCGCCACCCCCCGACGAACTTAAACATAGTACACAGTAGCTCGCGAGCACCCTGCGCGGAAGGGCACTCCACGCACTTGTGCGACGCAAAAACTGATCCGTTTGCTAGACGTATATATATCGGCTCGGCGGAGGAGCACGCGTGACACTGGTGCGTGAACACGCGAGCGCGCGCTTGTGTATGTCGTTCCAATCGAGTGCGTGCGCGTTTCTAGTAATCGTAGGACGATAACGATATTCGAGAGATACACAGTGTTGTTGTTCGAAGAGAATTGCGATTGCTGACAGATCTCTTTCGCCCGGAAGATCGGAGACGCTGTCAACTGGATGGAAAGGGTCCCAGGACTCGGGGCGATGCCCTCGACGGACCTAGACGACTTTCAGGTGAATTTTCTTGAGAAAACGAGTTTACAATAGGTTAAACGAGAACAGCGAAGAGAAAGTAGAAAAAGGATAGAGATCCGATCGGAGAACACGGGACGGGTGGTCTGAATTGTTTGGAACTGACAGATCTTCTGTTGCCCAGCTAACGGGAATTGATTTCGTTGTATGTCGATCGACGTTGAGCTACCAGCTTGCACTCATTGATCAGACAAAACAAAACAAAACAAAAACAAAAAAAAAATTCACCGCATCCATGCGTCCGCTATGAGAAAGCAGATTTCTTGATCCTCTGGAATTTTTGTGTTCCAGGGTGGAACTGACCAGCGTGCCGGGTGGCCAGAATGCGATGGCTCATCTCAAAAAACGGAAGCTGGAAGCAGAATCTGTCAGCCCCAATCCTAAGCAACCACAGCAGCCGCAACAGCAGCAGCAGCAGCAACAACAACAACAACATTATCAGCAGCAACCGTTGACCAACAAGAAGGCTGCGCAAATCATTCCACAAGAAATGGAGACAGCTGATGCTGCTGCTAAGCGAAGAAGGAAAAGCGTGCGCGACGATGACACCCGCAAATCGCTTGATTCGAATGACGCGAGTAAAAATATACCGTTGCCACAGAAGAAGCGAGCATTCACCGCTGGAAACTCGGGTAGCCCGGCGAGGAAGGCTAGTAAACACTCGGAGGAACCAGAAGACGACGAAACGCTGATCAGAGAAACCGAAGCGGCTTTGAAGAGCCTCTCTGGAAGCTGGCCCGGCCCGAGAGGCTCTTTGTATCATCGAGGCAACTCGGACGAGGACAAATACGAATCGAATTTCGAAAACTTGTTCGAGGAGAAGAAAGAAAATCCTAAACTGTCACCGTCTTCGATGTCGACCTCCTCGAGTACGAGCAACGAGGCTCTGAAAGATGTGATATCGTTCCGCGGCCAACAAGACAGGGGCAGCAAGGCGCAACAGCAGATGAGAGACGCGATGAAACTTCAACAGCATCCGGGCAAAGTGAGAAAAGATTTGGACAGCTTATTGAAATCGGAGAACGAGTGCGGTAACGTTCAAAGCCAAGTGAACAACGTGAACGCGAACGAGCAGGGAAAAATCAGGCCGGTGCCCGTCAGATCGCTGTCGACCAAAGACAGAAACGAGAGGAACGTCATCGGTGCTCACGTGGATGCTCAGGGTCGACAAACGGATAAATACTCTAGATACGATCCGCCCGACTTCAACGAATTGGTCGACGATTCGTCGAACGAATTGGAGATCGACATGTCGGATCCTACCGCTGAGAAAGACGATGCTGACAGGGATAAAATGAACGACAGGGACAGAGACCGCACGTGTAGGAACGGTCAAACTTTGCAAGGGCCTGGGAGACAGCAGCAACAGCACCAACACCATCAGCAGTTGTACTCGAATTATCATAGACAGTACAACGAGAACGGGGCGAAGGTCTCCCCGACCGCAACTACCACCTCCTCTTCTTCGCCTCCGACGAATTCTCCGTTCTCGGCTACGTCGGCGTTCAGGCCACCGAACTCGGATCACTCGAAATCTAATCGCGGTGCATCGGTGTCTGTGGCACCGACGATCCCACCGATGGGTCCGTACCCAGCATCGGCCACCTTCGTCGGGTATCCCGCTGCTGGTCCAGGGCCGACGATGCCAACGCCGCAACCTGTTACTGGGATGTCGCCCACCGCCGAAGACAAACACGCCAACTCGGTGTCGCTGTTGCAGTTGAAATCGTCGAAGGAGGAGACGCATCACGTGACGAGGCACGAAGTACCACCGAACACCGTGACGAGCAATAAGAGTCCCACCGGCAGTATGCCCGCGGTCACTAGCCCTGATTCCTCGAAACAGTATACGATTCTTCAGCCGGCTGGTATCGGCTCCAGAGCCGCCAGTGCCATTCAGGACATAGCCAGAGAGGGAGTGGTCAGTGTGACAGCTGTCAGCAGTTCTAGCACGAGCAACAACAGCTCGCCGAACGGTATCAACAGTAGCAACAGTAACAGTGGCAGCAACGTATCGAGCAAAACTACGAGCAGCAACGGTAGTGGTAACGCGAGCAACACTAATTCGAGCAACAACGTAAACGGGAGCAGCGCGACGAACAGTATCGCCGTGACTCCGGTTTCGACCAGTACAACGACGTCCAGCCCTACGACCGGTGCCGCCGCGTCATCTGTAGCTGGTACGAGTACGGGGCAGCAGGAGAATGTGATGAAAATGCCGGAAAGGTCCGGCACCTTCGACTCAAACAGGCCGGGAATGTCCATGTCTCCGTCCAGTCTCAGCAGAGGTGAGAATTCCAATGTCCTGTCTCGTATAAGTACCGTAATCTCATTGGAATTTACGAGATGCTGCATCGGTTATTCTTACGGGCTGTCCTCTATCATGGATTCCCGTGGAATGATTCAAGGATCATTCGGAACAGACCGCGTAACGTTGGCTCGCGTAACCCGTCGAGACTTTAACGACTGCAAATATACGAACGGCATTTTATCTTATTTCGTGGTCCGTGAGGACCTCGCTACGAAAATGGAACCGCGCTGGAGGCATTCGTGAAATCATTGATAAAGCCGAACGCTCGTGCCAGTGGGGTTACTGTCCGTGCGTTACGCGAAAGGGGGACAAAAGGCATTTTCGACTCGGGTCTCCCGCCTGCTGTACTCTTCCTCCACTGACAACGTTTCTCTATCTCGCGCGCACACATACTCTCTCGCTGTCTCGTGCTTTCTCTATGAAGTTAGGGGAGTTAGGGTAGCACGGAAAATCAATAATTACGAAGCGAGGGGCGATGACTCAAATGGTGAAATCAAGGTCTCTCAAAGTAAAGTTATTCTCCGTATCCTCTGCTACAGCCACTTTGTCTTCGTCTTTGCCGAAGCTTTGAAACTATTCGCTTGATCACGGAGGTACGCGTTGCGATGCGATCATCGCAATGATTGACAACACGCGGCGAAACTTGAACTTAATACATTCGTCCGCGCACATACTCTTTATAGTTCCGTGCTTTAAGCCGGTGCCATTTATGTAGATATTTTGTCCCTATTTCCCTATCACTTTTCTCTAAACTGAGCTATTTGTTTATTCTAATTTTCGTTCGATCTCCGTATTCGAGATCATTTTTAATATTCTTTCCATTCTTAAAATAGTTATATTCCACACTGCTTGTATATTATAATATACACAAGTTTTATTTAACTTTAATTGTCCTAATCTTATAGAATTAAATTCCCCATTCATTATTTTCTGCAAGATAGCGTACTTAAATGTACGTTGTGTGAAAAAATGTTATCAACAGTCATATGAAGTTTAGTTTGTCATCTGAATTGAATCACTGAAGGGATCAATTGAGATAAACTGAACGATGAAAAAGGGAAAGAGGAAAAACAGGGAAAACTCCCTGCGCACCAATGGGGGAGTTGTTCCATGGTGTGACAGGTGGGGAGCTCGAGTGCATTCCTGAGTCTTAGGGCAGCTATGACACGATGTGCCTAGGCGGGGAAATTTGGGGTTGATACCACGTCATACGTATAAGCCGCAGCTGTCAGCAGCTAGAAACGTGACTAGCATCCCAGCCATACCGCCGCTACCTTATTACCACCGTGCGGCTCTGCTGCCTGTCCTCATTATCCCCTTACCGTTTTCTCCGGCTGAAGCTGCGGAGATGAACAGTTCAAAAATTCAATCTTCGTTGTTCCGTGTCACCATGAAAATTGGCGCAGACGGTTTCGAGATATAGAGACGATTTTTAACGACATTCATCGATAAGCTTTATCTACTGCCCAGATATATCGACTTCTTCTTAACATTTCTTTTTAATTCGAGTATACGAAATTCATTTATCTGTTCTTTTCAATTAATCAGCTCCGTTATCTATTATAAAAATTGCACGGGCATAAGAAATATTTTATGGACTGAGTAAAAAAATTCTCGTGCGCCTTGTAATATTCGCGGTCGAAAAATGTCGCCGGCACCTGTCAATCTTGTCGTGGACGGTCGATCGCGAATAGATCCGTGGACGTAGATAGGGGCTGGGCAATTCAGCTGGACGGAAATCTCGGCGAATAAACGGTGGGCTGTGATAAGTGGGCACGATTAATCGCATACTTACAAGCGTGACGGAGGTAGTACAGGCGTGCCGGACCCCACCGCACCGCATCGACAGCGCAATACAGTTTTAATCGCAGGCTCATTCCCGAGGCACTCGATTTAGCGACAGGATCGCGTGCGCGCGCCTCACTCCTTCCTTCCTCGCATTTTTTTCTTTTTTACCTCCGTCTCTCTTTTTTATATTCCTCCTTCCTTTTTTACTCGACACCCCGGCGACGCACACGCGGCGTGGCGCGGCACGGCGTGGCTCGGCAGCGCGGCGTGAGAGCGTGTTGACACGCCATAAAACCGCTATCGGGAAATCCGTCGGCCGCAAAAACCACCCTTTCCGCGTTGAAACCGCGCGCGGCAGCCAGGCAGGCAGGCAGGGTTGCCCTGGCTAATAAAAAAATAAACTGCCCTGTAACTCAATTTTACGCTGCCTTTGCGACCGCACGCATAAAAAGGACCTTTACTCGCGCGCAGGGGCTCTACCCTCGACGCGTTACGGCCGCGCTACGCCGTGTGTAAATACGGAATACCCCGTGATTGTTCCCGGAGCTGTTCTCTTCTTTTAGAATGCTTCACCTCATACTTGGTGCGCTCTAAGATCCCGTTCTAAGTCCGACAACAATTCGCGATTTACTCGGCCCATATAATTATCTCATACGATCGCGTTTGACATCTGAACTATGAACCTACTCAGTCTCTATTATTACTTTATTGATCCTTGGCTTTCGTCAGAGTTTAAATTTATTTAAGACAGTATCGAGCTCGAAGATATTTTCCTTACGCGCTCACCCTCCTTCGACGATTAAAAGAAGCCGGCGACGATGTCACCCTAGTATCGGTTGATTAAAATAAATATGCGCTTCTTTAGTCGCTGCTGCCATGCATGTACATTCAAGCCTGTCCATCGATTAATTATACGAACGCGTATGTACGTTTAACGGCAGTCTCAATCGACGAGGGCGGCCCCGATTTCGGCACGTTTGCACACGGTGAGCAGAAAAATACGACGAACAGAGAGAGAACGAGGAAGGGGAGGATAAGTGTAGGAAAGATGCGAAAGAAGAATTCGGCACGCGTCGCGTCGTGCAGCGGGCCGAATGAATAAAACAATCCTGGTGTTTATGTACACCTCTGGCCCTACCGCGGTGACCCTCACGTGAAATGGCAACAAAATAACAGAATTACACACTCGGCCACGGCGGCCTCCACCCTCGCACGCTGCCGTTCACCGCTCCTCTCATCCTCGTTCTCACCCCTTGGATCTCGTCCTCTCTTTCCTCTTTTCCTCTGACCCGCTCACGCCATCCCGTCACGGGATCCCGTAGAAAAAGATACGGCGATAGAACGTGGCTCCATGACGGAGCGCTACAGAAAGAGGATGGAAAAAAAAGCGAAGAGAGGTCTGACCGACTCGTTACAAGTCTATTCAGAGATCCGGAAAGAACAGCGTGTGCCGGTATTCATTTTGTTGACCGGAACCATTATCTGCCCCTTCGTTCCTCCCTTCTATCTCCCTCTTTCTTGCCCGTTCTTTTTTATGGAGCTTAGGCGCCGGCCGCCGGCCGTTTTAAAACCTTACGGCTAATTTATTAATCCTGCCAGCGGTCGACCGCTCTCGCCCTCATTTACCCGTTTTTTAACCAGCCGCTAATTAAAAAGCACACGGAATCCCATTCATCGTTCTTCGCTAGTTCCCAACTTAGAATTATTGAAATACAAAAAAACAATAGAAGGCGTTGATAATGTTTAGACGGAACGGATCATGTGGAATTAGAGTATTCAATTTTTAGTCGAGAACGACTCGAGCCATGTCTGACTACATAATGCCTTATACTACTTAACACAGTAACAAAAGTTACGCTCGTGCTTTGTAATTATTTTATTTAAAACGGAGACTATGTACCTTTACTAATTATAACTCTGACGAGATACTCATTCACAATGCATACCATCTCTGTAACTACCAACCATTTTCCACTTGTACGGGCATTCCATCTCCGCCATGAAATATTAGAAAAAACCTGTAGTATTCGCGGGTCAAAAGCGAGATTCGTACATTTTTTCATTCCGTTAATATCTACCGCCTGGGTTCTCATGTTCCAATGCCAGCATGAAACAGGAACGCCGCGTGTTTCATCTCGCGTTTCTCCGGTCCCGCGAATAAAGTATGTCGCTAATGAGGTCACGTATCGTAATCCAATTTAGCAGGAAAGGTGGACCTGGCCTAAGCGCAGGGATCGACTCTTTCAGTCTCTTTCTCGGACGCGAAATGACGGTCTGATGAAGTTTCTCAGGCGGGGGCGTAGTGGCGGCCGTTTCGTGGCTAGGGTATAGCACACGGTTGGCCAGGGAAACGGAGTCGGCGCGGCCCGGCGGAGGATTAGTGCACGACAAAGTTTATAAAAGTGCGCTCACTCCATGGGAAGCCCACGCAACTAACCTAAAGCTGGCCTCCCCTTAAGGTTCGTTCCTTCGGAATCCCTTTTCCGAAACCCCTCCGCACGCGTGACGAACGTACCTATGCTACGGCACGTCATCGCGGAGCTTTTCGCGTTAAGAAACGTCGAATCAATGGGAATTAACCCTGAAAGGGACGAAATGAATTAATACGTTAGATTAGAGTTATAGGATTCTTATATTTCTTCTCAGCTTGGGAAAAATCAGTATGAGAAGAATGCGACATAGGAAATAAATGTTTATCTATATACTTTATGTTACATAGTAAATTACGTATATGTAATAGTAATCCAATTATCTGATACGACAGAAAATAAATGTGTATAAAGAACAATCTCGCTGAGGAAACTTGACTGAACTGGAGTGACACGATCTTCGACGTATATTATAAATAATTGCAAACGCAATTTTATCGCGACCGACGAACTCTCATCAAAGTTATAGTGTGCGGTGTTAACTAGGAGTGAAAGCGGTCCTCGGCGAGGACCTATTACACGTATCACGGGGTCTAATTACCAGAATTATAGTTTTCACCGAACCTGTGAACCCAGCACCGTGAAACCCGAGCGTTAATCTCATCTTAATCGGCGTACAGAAAAGAATTGTTCGGTGAAAAATTGTTAAAATCAACACCGCGGTATGAGGCGGCGGGAGCTCGGTCTCATCCTAAGCGATATTGGTACTTCTGGGCCGTATAGAGCGGTACTGGAAACCTGTAATTGTCTGGTCACGCGAGGTCACCCTGAGAACACGAACGCGATTATACGTGACGTGCGCCATACCAGCCATTAAGTTACAGCCAGCGCACGACAGATGGTACAGGTTGCTTGAGCATGCCCCCGATGCAATTTCGTGACAGCGTGCAAGAACACTAAGAATCAAGGGGGAGAAAAACAGTGTAGGAGGAAAAAAATTTCTCAAAGTTTCAGGACATTAATTTCACCTGCGACGCGCTATCGCCCGGACAATACGGATTACCGGGATCTTAAATTATTTTGCGAAAGAGTTTATACAGACTCGAAACGTGTTATCAGTGTTATTCTAGTGTGCGCTATTGATTAGTATGAATTGCATTTTTATTTGGGAAGATGCTAAGCGTGCTGCACGTTTCGCAGGAGACTGACATTTTCATTCCGTGATAACCGACGATAATGTGAGACCGTTTGCTCCGCGCGGGGCGGTTTAGGTCTAACGGATACGCGGTACTAATCCCCGAAGCTTAGGTGCGGGACAGAGAAATCCCGGCGGTTATTCGCGAACGCGTAACTCGTGTGACAAGACCCCCGGATATCACCACTGGCCGCAGCCTGTCCGTTTTCATTTAAACTTTCCCGAACTTTTAAAACGGTATTGCTGCGTTAAACGACAGAGTTATTACTGATATCCTTGAACACAATATTAACACGAGCTAAAATTTCTTTTCCCATTGCAATTCCCTTAAATACGTTTTGAACGGTCACTGTAATATTTATGTGACAAGAAACCATGTGTTCTCGATTGCCTAAATGCAGAAGATCCAATACAGTGTAGGAGAATTTAAAATAGAAATATCCAGCAATAAGCGGCTGGTTTATTTACCAGGTTCAACGATCCGAGCAAGGAACACATGAAGTATACATGAATATCGGGAAACTTGAAACACACCAGTTTCTACGACGATGCACGGTGTCGGATACAGAGCTTGTCATCCATCCCATGGTTAATTCTCGTTGAATTCCGTGCACGGCTGTAGATACTCGGAAAAATATCTCCTGTCGGGCTTTTCCTTTGATTTATTAAAAATTCTTGGTTTTATTAGTAGTAATTACTTTGCATTTCTGATTACTTCGGTATAAAAGTAATTTAAAAAAAATTACACACACCTTCCATCTCTATTGTAACAAACTTCTATATGCAATATTAAATACCATAATAAAAATAATTCCCGACTAATAAAGAAATTAAAATAAAAGTACAACTTCTAATATCAAATGTCCGCTACAATTGACGACGAACCGAAGACATTATCGAAAAACCAGTGCCGAGGGGGAGCGTTTCACATTCCCTTTACAAAAAGGCTGCGGCCTGTCAACACACCAATGTTTCCGCTTAAAATATTGATTCCCGAGGTTCGTTCGATTACCAAAGCGAAAGTGAACGTTCGAACGCGAGACCCAGCCCGGTGTTATAAAAACGAAGCGCGGTAATAATACTTTCCCGTCGTATTCACGTCGTTTCACGCCACGAATTCGTAATTCATCCACGTTCAAACGCTGGTCGTTGCAATCATTAAACGGACGAGTCTCGATTTTCTCGATATTACAATTACGCGTTGCGTAATCGATATTAATTAAACGGCATAATACCGTCGATTCGAAATGGATGCGTGAATTGAAACTGACGTGCCTTATCGCATCAATTGTCGACAATTACCTTGAAATAATTCCCACAATTTTTTGAACTTTACTACCAATAGAATTGACATTTTGCTTTTGCAATTTTTGCAAATTGAAACAGAATGGAAACACTGTTTACCCTGAATGAATAAAAAGATAAAGCGTTTTAATATTCTATTTCAGTAATTTTATTATAACAATTAACAATTTTACACTCTTTACAAAACACGTTGCAAGGGTTAATCAACCTGTACGAAATCTGACCGTTCGCCGTGGCTTGATTTGTTACAGAGGGCAACAAGTGCCCGACCCCAGGCTGCACGGGGCAGGGTCACGTGACCGGACTCTACTCTCACCACCGCAGGTAAGCAATTATCGGTAATTAACCTGTGCTCTGCACTTTGGCCTGGTCGATTAGACACCTACACGCTGCGACACCGGCGAAACGGTGTGCCAACATTGGGCAGATCTATTTGGCATATCGTTACCGAATCATGTATGCATTGGGGAATAGATAATCAACGTAGGAAACATATCGATCACCTTATACTGACTAAAACTTGAAATATTGTGTAATTTTCTCCTGAACGTTGGAATAGATATTTCATTCTCATCTTAACTGCAATTATATGTGTTCTGTTAATTGAGTCAGCTACCAGACGTTGCAACACTTAATATATTATTTAACAGCTATATTTCATAATTGAATAATGTGATTCCAGCCTATCCGGTTGTCCACGAAAGGATAAACTGACGCCAGAGAGTAAGTAATCGCCGATCGGCGCCACGATTGTTACTTCTTATCGTAGTTACATAGATGCATCTTCTTTTTGCGAGACTGCCTTTTTCACGCGATACAGGGCAAGGGAGTGGCGAGTGAACGAGCGTGAACGACTGTAATTATTTTCCAGCGGTAGCAGGTTTCTTTTAATCGGGCCACGATCTCTAGAAGCTCGCGACGCGATCGAAATTTGCGTTCCGAACCGACTCTCACGGCTGAACAAACTTTTTCGTTTTACACCGGGAAAAATTCCATTTGCGGCAAGACTGAAAATCTGAATTAAATAAATAGAGAGTATAAAACGAGATATACAATAACTGACGATTTCGATAGTGTATTTAATTTAATTTTTCACGTTGCGATATAGTCGAACTAATGAAAAGAATACGGGCTCGTTGAAACCGTGTCCGGCCTATGTGTGTCTATGTGTCTGTCTGTTTATATTCTTTGTGCTTTTTCGTTTGCGGGGTAGAGAGCTTTATTCATTGCGTTTTTCACTTCCGTCTTGATTTATACCGTTCTGTTTGTAGTTTAATCAATAGTTAGAGAATTATCACCACACTTGAACTTGGTTATTTGGTTGGCCGTACCTACGAACATCTGGAGAACTCGAGACACGGGGCGGCGGTGCGGGGCCAGCATGATATTATACATTATCCCATAATATATGCGTGATGCGCGCAAGCCGGGTCCGAACGGTGGATCTTGTGCGATTGAGTATAATTGGACCGGGACGGCGATCGCCACACTCTTGTGACACGGTCCCCATTCATCAGACGAACGACCCCTTTGTCGAATCAATACGTTTCACCCAATGAAACGATCTTGGCTATTCAGTGTTATAACTATTTTTCACTACCAACGAAATAGTCACGATTTATCAATGAAATCAAAACACAGAAGAATCTCGTCACGGCACACAAAAGTCGCAAGTTGTTTTATAATTTTGTCACTCGATCGATTATGTCTGTTACTTGAGTTTCTCTCTACCCGCTCGGTATACTTAATTGTACACATTTGATTTGTATTTTATCCCGTGACATTGTGTACCCCCATCTATATCTGTCTCTGTCTCTCTTCGTTTTTCTTTCTCTATATTCTGTTCTGTCCTCCGTTTCTCTTTATTATACACAACATCTTTCGTTCATCGGTGGAGACAAGCCGACGCGAGAATCGTCGCCGTACGAAACGGACCGTGTTATCGACAATAATAATAATAATAATAATAATGATTATACTCAACGCATAAGAGAGAGTCGAATTAAAATTTGAACTCGATTCTGCCGATCGCATCTTGGTGTGAGTGCGTCTACGTATGCGTGGCCTCTAATTTAATTATCGTTCGATAGATAATAAATATAAACGAAAAGAATTTTGTCAGAGGAAGCGGAATGACTCGCTCTGTAATTACGCCACGTGTCTCTGGGTTCTCGTAGTTCTGGCGATGCATGAGACTATTTTGAAATGCCCGACGCCTGGTTGCAACGGCCGTGGCCATGTCAGCTCGAATCGGAACACGCACAGGAGTTTGTCCGGATGTCCAATTGCAGCGGCCAATAAGCAAGCCGCACGCGAGGCGCGACATAAGGCTCAAGGTAAGGCGAACGATAGGCCTCCAGACGTGCCCGGAATTCGCCCGAAAAAATCCACGCGTCGAGCTGTCCTTTAATTATAATTTCGTTCAAAGAAATCTTCCCGATCCCAACCTGCTATTATATTGTAGACAATGTGGTGATACATTCAATCGTTGTTATCGCCCCTCATATTTTTTCATTCGCATAAGCATAATTACGCGAGACTTATAAACTTAGCATGATTCTTGTAATGCTGCTCGGATTATAATCTATATTACGACAGCAAGGAGGCATTAGTCTAAGTCTAAGCGTTGTGTTCTCGCAACAGTGTCTGGGATTCCGCCAGAGTATATAAGTACGAACCTGTTACCACCGTCAATGGACAGCAAGAGCTATTCCCAGTACGGGTCCTCGGGTCAGGACACGAAACCGGTGTTAAGCAGCCTGACCTACGACTACTACTCGACGACAAAGAGCACGGGGATCAACGTAAAACCTCCGAAAACTCCCGAGGAGAGTCCCTCGTCCCGTACGAGCAAAGTGGTCCCTAAAACCGAGAACATGACGAGCGGTAGTTGCTGCAACACTCTGCCGACAAGAGGCCAGAGCACGTCCGACCTGTTAGTGCCCAAGTCGGAGGACGCCGGCTCGTGTCGCGTTAATTCACCCCCGCCACCGCCGCCGCCCACAGTGCGGCCGACTTATGACTCGTACATGAATCAAGACTCGAACTCCTCGTCGTTGTCGTCGATGGACGCGATGGGCTCAAGGGGAACCATCGGAGCGACGATACATCATCCGAGTCAGCACCCGACGCACCACGTCTTGCCCATGCAACCGACAGTGGCTTATCCCATGCCAATGGTCGAAGACACTAGGATGAGTCATCAGATGTCTCAGAGATCTCCTTACGAGCCGGCTATGATGGCCGCAGCGGCGGCGGCTGCTGCTGCGGCCACCACCAGCGAGGAATTGTACCATCACAGATCCGCGGAACACGCGAGGGCGTACATGCACCCTGGCGCGAGCAACATCGCGCGGCCGGTCGTCACCTACTCGAACGAGATCGCGAACGCAAGAGGTTACGAAAATGCGGTAGTCAGCGCGGCTAATCACCGACCGTACGACCCTGGCACCACGTCCGCGTACGAGAGATACGATACCCAGAATTGTGCACCTATTCAGTCGCAACAGCAGCAGCAACAGCAACAACAGCAACAGCAACAGCAGCAGCAACAGCTGCATTCTAGGACGAACATGTATTACCTGGGACAGACTGGAATGACACCGGAGGAACAGGAACGAGTGTATCATCAAGAGGCTGCGGCTGCTGCTCAACAGCATCAGATGGCGATGGCTGCTGCCACCGCAGCTGGAATGATGAAGACCGAGGATGGTGAGCTCTCGTTCCGTTCCGATCTTAATTAATTATTATATGAAACACTTGGTAAATGATGTTATATCTTTCAGTAAAATGTGTCACAGTGGCGCAAGTGCAGCAAATGCAAAAGCCTGGTGGCCCTCCGACATCACCCGGTGGCTCTGTAATGGACCTGTCCACCTCCAGCGTCACGTCGACGAGTCCTCAGGTGAACATTTATTCCAGAAGTCGGAATAATTGCGTGATATCAAAAATGTTCTTAATTAAACTTAATGATAATTGTTGTAGGCGCCACCGTATGGTTCCAACAGCCTCAGTCCTCAATACGGCGGTGGACAGACAGTAGGAGGGAGTCCTCAAGCTGCAGCGAGTCCGCATCTGACTGCTAGCCCTCAGGTTCCCAGCCCGCAAGGACAGACCCTCGATCTCAGCGTGAACAGGCTTCACAGGTGATCAACACCTAATTCCTATTTCTTTTTTAATAAGTAACTTTTCATGTTTTTAAAAATAAATATTCAAGAAGCTTTTTAATCAGTGATATTTTCGTCTCAATAAAAGGAAAATAAAATAAGAAAGTGGAATGCGAAATGAGGGTGTAATATTAAATCGTGGATCATCTTCGTCTGATTATAGCGGCGCGCCGAGTCCCCAATACCCAACCGGCCACGGGGAGGCTGTGGCGGTTCCCGTTGGACCCGGATTCCCGGCGCCCAGACCAATCGAGGAGCAAACCGAGCCCGTTGACTTCTCGACGGCGAACGAGCCGGTCAATTTCAGCGGGGGTCCTGGGATCAGGCCTGTGCCAGGCTTCCCACCACCCGGTGTGCACGTCACGGCTTATAGTCGAGAAAGCACCCCCGACAGCGGGGGTTCCCACTACATGGACGCCTACCGCGATCCCACCGGTAAGCTTTCACTGTTTATCGTCTAACTTATTGCATAATTCGTCATTCTTTTCACGAACCTGCTTCGTGACTCGCGACTCAATTCCGTTTTCCGAACGTTTAATTCATTCACTGACACTCGTTAGCTTGCCAGCATGGACGGTTTTCTAAAAATTAAACGGTACATTTTCTTTTTTATTCCTCGGTTATCGAAAAATATTCCACCCACGTTAGGATCTAATAAGAAAATTCAATTAGACTCCTACTTCCATTCATCGTTGCATAACAACGGGAAACTGTTACACGCGCTAACTAGAAACATCGAAACAAATTATCTGAACAAGCATTGCGTCAAATAAACGGAATGGTAAATGTAACAGAGCGTATCTTCTGCGTTCTAAATTCCAACGTACGTACCTACGGATAAAGGTACTTGAAACATACGCGACGTGCCGCTACACTGGGTCGTGTGTAACGTCGTGTACAGCGGTGGGAGGGCAGGTGTGCAGCGAAGAGATGCGTGAACGAGAGGGATACGGAGAAAGAACAAAGAGCTCGACGCCCTCGGGGGTGGTCGGTCGGTTGGGAGAGATGAACGATAGAGAGAACGATACGCGGTTACAACCGTCGAACAAAAATTCGGCAGAACAGTACACGACTGCCATAATAGGCACCTATGGTCCCGACTCTCATTTTTCTCCGGTCTCTCTATGCTTTAGCATTCCAAACCTACAGCACAAGCCCCATTCTCTCTCCTCGTGTCCCTGTCGTCCAGGTTTTTCTTCCTTGCACCCGTACGTCGTTCAGCCGTCCCCCGCCTCTCGCTCTTATCCTTTTTCGCAGGGGTGTGTGGATGTGCACCAAACCCGGCACCCATCCCTACAGCCGCGAACCCACCTCCCTGTGGCGGTACACGACCATTGTTAATTATCAATATTTCGCGTACACGTACGCGGGGAAAGTCCGCCGCGGCCAATATTGTGCGGAGTCCGACGCTGGGGAGTAGTTATTGAAATTGAAACATTCGTGCACACAGCCTGCCGCTGGGTGGCACACCGCGCGGTACCGTGGTTTCGTTCGTTCGTTCGTTCGACGTCGACGTGTTCACGCGACGTCGCCCTGTACACACCGGCACCCGGCTCCTCGTCGTCCGGTGGCTATTTGCACTGCAGACGAAATGAATTCTTGCCGGTAAATAAACGCGTAGATTTTACAACGGTTAATCAAGCGACGCGTCGCGTCGCGTCGGTTTCGACCTTTTACGTTCCACGAACCTTTGTCCGGCTTTCGATTGCTTCTTGTTCTGGTTCCTCTTTTTTAGTCTTACCCGCCCGCCACTGCACCGCGCCACTTTTATTTTTCCCCGGCGACGAGAGGCTTCTTTATTTATTTCGTTACTCTGCCTCGTTGCTCAGTAAGAGATTACGGGATTTTCATAAAATTGGAATGCGCTGCATACCCGCCTCGCAAAGGGGTGCACTGCACGTGGACGTATATCCTCGTTGCTTCAGTTTTTATTAGGCTCCTCCGCTTCTTTGACGTTCATTTCATCCGGATTATTGAACGCTCGAGCTGATAATGTCACAAGCATTTACGTGCAATTAATATTTATTTAAACAAAGCAAATTCAGTATAAATACGAAGCTTCTACTTAAAGGCTATCTATAAAAGTTCGTGTTGAAGCATAATACTCGGTTTATCAGTGAACAAATCCTATTTAAAAAACTAGAGCTTAGTACGAACGAAATACTGTTCAATGTTTTATAATAGTAACTTGTTCTTCAATGATCGATAAGGTCGCATTGCATAAATGTTTCTCATTCCCAGGCTACGGACCAATGAGCCCGCATCCAGGGTACGGAATGACAGGCGTTCAACCGGAATACCCTGGCAACACGTACACTCCTTACCCCACTGCAGGCTACAATTGCGGTGGAACTTATCCCGGAGGTCCCGTGACTTCCGGTTACCAAATCCCGGCCGGGTACACGCCGACACCCTGCTATAGCATGCCGCCCCCGCAGCACACGGTCGGACCTCTCGATAAACCCACGGGTAAAGACGATAGGTAAGAAGCTCGACAATTTACTTCCTCTTACTTTACTGGTAGTTTTCGCGATCGTGTACGAGTATACGACGTTTCTGGTTCATCGGAAACTGGATAAAATCGTTTTACAAAAATTCTGCTAATTACGATTCTTACATATTTTTTTTAAACTTCGTAAATTTAATAATATGTTGCTTCCCAATAAAATTTTGCTAAAATAGTAGAGGTACGTGTAAGAATACCTCTAAATAAATATTCGGAACTGAACGACGTAGATGAAAGTAGAATAAGTCGTTGTCTGGTCAGGCGACGATGAAACGGTCGGAACGTTTCGTTGTCTGGTGTAAGTATCTGTGTACGGTGTCCAATGAGCCGGACGAACGTCCGTCCACGCGTCTGTCTAATCGTGCATGCGAGCACCGCACATTTCTGGTACTTGCCTTGCGGAAAGGGTCGCGCGAATCTCCCGCGACATCACGCGCGCGTTATACACACGCTCACTTACGTGAATACATGTCCGTGATTGAAAAGACACGCGGAGGCAACGACGACGCGGCGATGCGGCCAACGCCGAGGCGCAGAGGGAGGCGCGGAGGTCGCGCATACCTACCTCCATTTTGTTAATTAAAGTAATTACTCTTCGTACCGAAAGTGCCAACCTTATTCTAATTGACGTAAAGCTCGGCGGTACGGCGGATGAGAAGGCGCGGTTCGGCGCATAAGGAGAGAGGAGACGGTGGAACGGGGCTGTTGAGGGGCGGGGAGGCTCGAGGGGGCACGGTGAGCCGAGGGTGGATAAGGTCGAAACCGGAGGTGGGGTATAATCAGTTGCCACGGCACTGGATTATGGGGCGAGACCCGCGTCGTCCCATCGAGGTTAGACCCTTGAAATGCACCTCGGATACCTCCTACCTCAGGCAAAACTGGTTTCCTCTCTTTTCTAATCTACGCCCGACCCGAAATTCCGTGGCGTCCGTTCGACAACGTTGCCGAGATTCTTGGAGGAAGTTCACGCTCAGGGCGTTGTTACCCTCGCGTTACAGACTAGGCTTTAAAAAAAAATGATCGTTTAATAGTATGACATTTTTTGAGAAGAGATATAATTAGGAGGTACAGTAATCAGAAATGAGAAACGACATTTATAGGTTTCGAATATTTTTAATAACAGAAGAAGTTAAATAGTAAAATTGATGTACAGAAACATATAGAAATTCAATCTTGTCTCTCTCTGAACTTTTTGATTCCTACTCTCTCATTTAGACCTTAATCGCATCGCCCCACGACTTAGCATCCCCTCCGAACTCACCTAAGACGTGCTTTCAAAAGCAATCGTCTCATTCTTCCCCGCAAATAAACGTTCATAAATTCATCCCCATCGACCAGTAAACGAATCCTAATGGACGAGGGACAAGCCGTCGAATAAACGACGACGCGACTTACCGCGCTTGTACGAAGACATAGAAATAGTTAGACGGAAACTGGGAAAATACGAAAGGCAGAGAAACCGAGATCCGGGGGGCGGAGGTTGGGTACCGTTGAATTGCACTCAAGTCCGCGTCCGTCGGCCCGGTTGGCCGGCAATATCGCGGCTACTCAAGGGCCATCGAGGCTTTCGAGGCTTCTCATAGCCCGGCGGTAGTTCGTTCATCTACGAGATACTACGAGGAGACGAGAGAAAAAAGCAGAAGCAAACTGCTCTCCGGTTGCCTCTGATCCGCGTATATATTCCTTCCGCATCCTGTTCATCCTCCTTCTCCTGCCGCCTCTTCCTGCTCTTTCTCCACCGACCGGTGCCGAACTTTTCGGGATTTTTAGTTTTTTTTTTTTCTCGTTCTCTCTCTCATATGTCGCTATCACGCCCGCTGTCCGCGCACACAGTATCCTCCCTCTCGCCGAGAAGGAAAAGTTGCGGAGCGCAATAAAACTTTCCGGTTGCTATCCCGACTCTGTAACGACGTGACGCAGCGATTGCGTTGCGGCCACGCTCGTACCCTGGATGTCCAGCGTTTCAAGCTCCGGAGACTAGGAAGCTTCAATTTCATTATTAAAATTTTGATTATGAATGATGTCCGCAATTCGATCGCACATGAATTAAAGATACTCGAGGTAATGCCGAGGACATAAGTCAATGCACAGAAATGTTTTGCGAATCCGTTGATCCCTTCGATTATACGATCATCCATTGTACGACGCTGGATGAGAAAATGTTAATTGACAAGCAGTACGAGGGACGAGCAATCGCGTTTAGAGTGTCTCATTCTGTTATTGATGTTGTTCGGTGCAGTATGAGGCGGCACTCGTTGAATTTCGCACCTCGTCCCGCTCCTCGTGGTCGCGATGGCAAGGAGCTGATACAGTGCCCCACGTTGTCCTGTGATGGCATGGGTCATGTCTCGGGAAACTACGCTACCCACAGAAGGCAAGGCAGCATTAACATTTGACACTGACATTTAACATTTATCCGATCGACCATCTAAGCCCGCCGATTTTTTATAATTTTTACTATTATATTGGTATAGGGATGCAGCACGCACGCACGCTCAACGTCATACATACACGTATATCGACGATCTCATTGATTTCTGTGCAAATCTTCGTCAGTGTGTTTAACAGCTGCAAATAAGATTATCCCGTGTAGCAAAGACAAGCGCATCGTAGAAAATGATGCTTGGTCTTATTTCTAACTATAAAACACAATGACCAAGTTTGCGCGAAATCCTCGAAGATGTTCACTACATAAATTTTCTTTGAATTCTCATTACGATTCCTACGAGTAGTTCTATCCCAATTTGATTAATTTGACTCATTTCATACACCACATATACACGTACGAAACATTGACATCTTAGAAACACGATCAATGATTCATATAGGGATCTCTCACGAAAATTCTATAGATGGGTTTTTGCGTCGATGCATATTGGTGGTCCGTGGCGTAGTGGCTTCTTAAGTGTTTTGTGACACTATTATATCATTTTATCTAGAGCAACCCCCTTCAACCCTTACCTCCTGGCTGTACCGGTCTTGTACTTATCCCTTATTCGATATTGTTGTATATCTATATTATACGTGTAAACATCCATTGGTATATTATAAATAGTTACTTTTACACATTAATTTTCCTCTTGTTTTCTACATCTACCGTTTGTCTATATTTTCTTGCGTCGCCTACCCCATTTTTCTCTCTTTGTGTATCTCTCTTCACGTACGTAACCCGTCCACCACACCCCCAGCCCGTCTCTTATTACGTTTATATCGTACGATATATTATAATCAAGGTGTATGTAGATGAGTTTTCGTGTTGAATGAAGTACCACTTGCTCCCCGTTTCGACCCGACCCCTACGAAAAGGGATGGCAAAATCATTAAGACGATCGCGGCTGAAGAGCAGCTTGCTGCTCTCGAACGATGCTTCCACCAGTCTGTCTTGAGCTCTAACTGTAATTAATATTCATTCTCATACGCATCTAGTTATATGTATATGTATCTGTCTATATGTATAATACCGATCACCGAAACCCGCATCCGTTTCTTTTAACGAAACCGCTTCGCCAGCCTCGAGTGGGCAGCTTCGTAGCGAACTGTTGCCGATGACCATGTCAGAGCAGAAAACGTGAACAGAAATGAGAAAAACAGTTGCACACGACGATTAAATTAATCCACGAGACAATTGGCAATTGACGAGTTTCACTGGGGTCAGGTGTGAGTGTGCTCCCTGCTCTCCCTTTCAGTGTTCCTAGAAGTAAGGCCAACCTTGTATTGACATGAACCTGAAACGCGATCGCCCGAGCGACACCTCATGAGTGATCCAACTGGAACACGGCGTTGCCATTTGCATGCTGTCATATATATATATTAAATATGATTTATTCTATACGACACCGTGCTGATTGCCCGTTTCGACTGTGCGTCCACGATCCAGAAACTCGATCATTTAACGTTAATCATCCTCGACCGGGAATAGGATAGCGTTTCGCGAAACATGTTCGTTGTCTTCGTTCGAACTGGACGCAAGGCAAGTCGTCCAAGAGTAAACCGTGAGAGTTGCTAATTTTATTGAAATGATTTGTACGATCAGCCTGAATGACGATCTCAGTGTGAATCGAGTTCTCTCGCTTTTAATGGATATATACGTATCTCACTGAAATCTTCTTTCAAGCGTTTCTTTTAAGTACTCGATGAGTATTGCACCTGTGGTTCCGGACGTAAGTACTCGAGACTTCTTGGCAACGTCGCGTAAATTGCATGCGATGTGTTGCTGAAGCCATCGTTGGATGTCCCTGAGGTGTGCGTTCGTGATCCTGACCATGAGGATTATTGCGCCACTCGATCATTCGATCAGACGTACTTTATTCAAAGTAATTGTTCAATTATCATTTCGCTTCGCGAGTGGCACGAAATCGTCATGGTATTCCAGGAACGGGTTTAAACAACAAGAAACTTTTGTTTCCTTTCCAGTTTGTCCGGTTGTCCGCGAGCGGATCGTTCACAGATTCAAGCGCATTCGCAAGAACTGAAGTGTCCCACGCCAGGGTGCGACGGTTCCGGACACGTGACCGGAAACTATTCGTCCCACAGGAGTCTGTCCGGTTGTCCGCGGGCTAACAAACCGAAGAGCAAGCCCCGAGACGGACAGGACTCCGAGCCATTAAGGTTTGTCATCGTCATTATTCGCGTCTAATCTCCTAGCGTCTCGACTATCCAACTCCTCTTTCTCTCTCTTTAATCTGTACGAGCAACTGAACTCGCGGACTTTTGCTACTTGAAAATCCCCGAAAGCAATTAAAGCTAACCCGAGATCGGCACAATTGACTCCCACAATAGATTCGATCGAGATTAGGGCGAAAGATAGAATGGGATTAATTGCGGGAGAGTTTCTAGTCTCCTTGCAAACTCTGCAACTTGCGTTACACACGTAATAGCGATCCCAATTTGCGCTTTCACCGCGTTCGCACGTTGCACGCAACTACGTGGGTATCTCCCTGACCGCATTGCACGTGCTAAGATCCGACCGAAAAGGGAAACTCCCTTCCTCCCGTCCCTTCCAGCCGCGGTGTCCCTTTAAACCCCGTCCCGTTTAACGCGAAGACGAAGACGCTGACTAATAACCAGCGGTTTCCGCTCGTTTCATGCTCGCTCTCTGTGTGGATGGATTGTATGGTGTTGGTAATGGTGGTGTTGGCATTTCGGACGGCTAGGTGTCCGATCCCCGGTTGCGACGGCTCCGGCCACGCTACTGGCAAATTCTTGTCGCATCGCAGGTAAGACTTCCCCTCTTGTCTAGCAAGATTAACCGTTCTTTAATTTCCTAGTATTGTTTTTCTTTACTCATTCCTATCTTGGTTGAATAGATAAATATATCATGTAGAATTTTTATCGATTTCTTTCTTATTAAATTACTCTTTACAAAGATTGTGGCTCTCTTTTTACACAATAGTAGGCGGCGTGCGCTTAATTGCCATCGCAACAACTTGTTGCAGCGCGTCGGGTTGTCCAATCGCGAACAGGAACAAGATGCGAGTACTGGAATCTGGAGGCACGGTGGAACAGCACAAAGCGGCGGTGGCTGCGGCGACAGCGATGAAGTTCGAGGGCGTGAACTGTCCGACGCCGGGGTGCGACGGGATCGGTCATATAAACGGTTCCTTCTCGACCCATAGATCGCTGTCCGGTTGCCCGATTGCTGGGCACGCGGTGAAGAAACCGAAGTTCGAAGACATGTCGAGCATGTACAGCAAAGGAATCACCGGTGAGGATCGAGCCGCCTCAGATCGTGTCGTTGATGTCTTCGGTTATTATTATCGATGCGCATCATTATTAATCGAAGAGTGAAAGAAAAGAAAACAGAATGGGTCGGCTCTTCGTGAACGAGTCATCACGTTATCGAATGTTTTGCTGAAAATTCGAGGTCTCATTCACGTCGAGCTACGAGCCTAATCGAATTGGAACACGTGATCGCCTGCCGGGTATCCGGTAGATGCGAAATTGTAGAGTAGGCATGATCATCCGAGTTCTCTATTCTTTTCTGGCATCGTACTCGTCCATCTTCTCTTCTCGTTGACCAGAAAGTTTATTACGTGCAAACGAAAAGAATGTGTAAGATTCAGCAAATTAGCGAAAACTGGCAATTGCAATTTGGACGAGTCGATGGGAAAAAATCGTGACAAAATTCTGGATCTTTATTTGTAAACTTGTGCATATACGACCTTTGTACTTGATCCTATGCTATGCCATACTCTACTCTTCACGCAATGATGTGCTGTCATACCAACAAGAGTAATCTCATCCTTTTCCCTCTCCTACTTCTCTCTACCCATTAATTTTTATTACTTCTTTGATCGTCTCTACTTAAAATTATAAATTACGTTCTCGCTTCTCTTTCTTTCTTAAAAAAAAAAATTCCATGTGTATTCGCAGTTTTCTTTCTTCTCTTTTGTTTCACTTTTCCACGAGGGAACAGAGATGCACAGAATTTCGTTCACCGACAACGAAACCAAAATTGTTAATAGAAGAAGAAGAAGAAATGAAACCCCTTAACTGAACACCTCGACTTCCACTATATAACTTTATTTCTTCCGATTACGAATTTGAATCCCACCTCCAACACTAGTATGTGTAAGAACAGAACGATGAGAGAACACAGAAAATGAAAAATGTAAAAGAAAGACCCTTAAAAAGAAAAGCAACCGTATGTCATAATAATGAAAAATAATATATTCTGATTTATTCTGGGATCACGATCAGCTCCTTTCCTGTCATTGAGCTTTGAGGAGAACATTTACTTTTGAAGGTAAGGGACTGACGTACTCGCCATTTGTTTTCTATGTGTTTTCGGTGTTACATACAAATTCCACACACCAGTAATTTTTTACTTTTTACGAGATGACGTCCGAGTGTTGGCAATCGCTACTTCCCGAGGCTCACAGCTTGAGACTTTCACACGATTCACCTCGTTGCAATTAATTGAAGCCGATACCGTTAGAGCAAAGGCCAGCACTCGGTGTCTCCCATTTTTTTCTTCTATCTGGTATGATGGCACCTCACGCTACCCCCCGATCACCCTTAACATTCGTCCTCGATCATTCTGCTCTCCTGCGGCACTCCTGTCAAGGTTCGTGCGCCTGTCGATGAGCTCACTGACGCGTCACTCGTTTCACAAGCGGAAGCGAACAAGTTGTCGCGTGTCCGAGCTCTGTTTGTCCATTCCACTGCAGCACGAACCGCTCGCAGAAGAAACCGTACCGATCCCACATTTCAGACAAATCCTCATGCAGCGACTTGGGATACTTGATAAGAATAAATGCTCTGTCTAGAAAGCGATCATTGTCACGCGATAAAACGAGCCGACGATGTGACGATGCACTTGTTTTCAAAAAAAGAAAAAGAAACTATGTATTACGCCCGATCACAGGCCAACCCAAATCGCTGTCCGAAGCTTTCCTCGCGCTACTTTTACATACGCTCTCGCCACATCTCTCACATTTTATTGTATATGGATCCCGCACACCTGTCAAGATAACTAAGTAATTAGATCGACATATCTTTCTCTATAACGTCGAGTCGCTTCCTGTGTGAAATTTTGCGTGAAGACAAAGCTCTTCGACGAGCTTCGGTCAAGATCTTGGGTTGATCGGTCTTTCAGTTAGCCGCCTTGGCTTCCGATAATTTTAATGACATCAACCTTCGCTCTCAAGACTGCTGTTTTATACGATCCCAATATTCAAATACGACGATCTACTGAATCATAATTATTAAAGTAATAAAAGGGAAGGTAGTACGTCTCTTTTATTTCGTAATAATCGTATGAAGCTGTGGTCTTGAGAAGGGTTGAAAGCTGTTGGAAATCGGGAGACGGGATATAAGAAAAGAAAAAGAACTGGTGAAGATAGACAGACTTGTAAAACGGACGTGTATGTCCTATCTTCAGGAGTGGACACCAGTGGTCCGCCTCACGGGGGTGCGGTGGGTACGGGTCAGGGTAACACGAGTGGTAGCGGTACCGCCAGTGGCCAGAGCGAAGATCTCTACACACTGGAGGCCGAGATCACGGAGCTCCAGAGGGAGAACGCTCGGGTCGAATCGCAGGTGATGCGCTTGCGCTCCGACATCACCGCCATGGAGAACCAGTTGAAGCAAGGTGAAAAGGTCAGTAACTCAGTCGGTAATCGATTATTACCATACGCTGATAGCGACGGCTGACGTACTTCCGTAGCTATCAATGCAGAGTACAAACAAATTTCAGCTACAGCTTCCACTTCCGAATTAATTGTAACAGAGAATCTGAACTAAATACTGTAAAATTTAACGTATAGTATATTTTTCACGATGAAAAGTCCGATTAAAATTAAGAATAGTAAAGATCGTAGCCCAAAAAGAGTCTGCGTCAACAGCTGCTAAAGTAAATGCTGTCCATCGTTAAGGGTGCTTCCCTTCCTTTCAACGTTTGAATTTGAAAATTCCTGCTCGTTCCAATTCTCTCTTCGCTACCCCTAGCCGTAGTTGTAGATCGTTAGAAGTTAATTGATCGCAATTTTAATATACTGTTTGTAAAAAGAAACTATCCGTTCCTTCGCAGGAAACGACGACTATCTCCCAGCGGAACAACAACCTGACCGAGTACTATCAGTCGCTGCGCGATAACATGATAACGTTGTTGGAGCACGTGCGAATACCGAATGCCCCGGGCGGACCGCAGGAGAAGATGGGCCACGAGAATTTCGACAGTTATTTGACGAAGTTGCAAACGCTGTGCACGGCAGATGGTTACTGCGCGGACGAGGCGAACAGGCCGATATACGAAACGGTGAAGACCGCGCTGCAAGATTTCACGGTACTACCGACACCCATCTGAGACCATCCTTAAAGCTCAACGATCGGATACAACGCGACTCGTACACGATACGTGCGGTGATTCCGTTGTGACGATAAATCAATGTTAAAAGACACCAAACGTACGGGTGAATCGTACTGGACCCTAATTTACCTCTTAGCGATGATCGGAATCGCTGGTAAACGAATGAACAAAGACTTTTCTATCCATGGTAATCGTGCTCGAACGGGAGAACGGAACTTTCTCTGAAGATATTGGTGATCTCGTGTACCAAACGCGGAACGGTGCTTAAAGAAAATTGTGAAACACTCGGACACACCAGAGGTGACTGTATAGACTGTTAATAAATGTTACAACAACGGTATCTAAGGTATCCTCTGATGATCTATTCAGTGCAAAACTCACGGAACCGTGCGTACTGACGTTGCTCATAGCAGTATCTTTTGTATATAACTGGCTAGTCTGTAAGTATTGTAAGGTGAAACGAGGACCCGCGGTCGTCGTAATTGTAAATAAGGAGCGACAGAGGAAACATATTATTCGACGAAGAAATTAATGTGGCTATCACTCTTAAGACGTGTAAAGAGAAGGTGAATTAATACAGACAAGGATAAATGCGAATCAAGTTTAGCTTAGATGTATATCGAGAAACAGAAAAAAAAAACGTATCGCCCTTACCAGTGCATAACTGTTACTACCCGTTAAGCCATTAAACGTCTTTAAGGAAAAAAAACCGTGGTACCGCTAAGATACTGCTTCTGCTATTATAAAAAAATTGAAAAAAAAAGGATGAACCGAAGCGATGGCTAACATATAAATTACTATTGCGTAACTTACTACCGCTAGATAATATTATTACTACTATCGTCACTGTTACAACCACCGAGATCGTTTTTAGGACTAATCCAATCATTAATTATTATTATTGCTACCACTACTCTTACTATTCTCTCGTATAGGATATAGCGACGAGTATACCGACGCATTTATATTATCAACGAGTCTGCGAAGGAAAAATGAGAAACCAAAAACGGTGCAATACGTTGTCCATAATATGTACATAGTCGATAGAGAGATTATACGAGAGTTCGGCGATAGATCGTCGGATCGAATCGGCTAGCTGTGTGTGAAAGATGATCGAAAATTACGGAGAATTTCAATGTGTAATGGCGGCACAGGTGCGAGCGGAACGAATCCGCTCGTCACCCGTCCGTCGACTGTCAAAATGTCAATCGTATGCACGGTGTGTATTTAATGAATTTTTGAGCGCGTCGAGGATCGACGAGCTTCGCGAACCGCGAGGGCGATGGGATACTCGTTCTTTTGTGCAATAGCTTTGAGACGTTCTATGTTCGTTCCTTTCGTTAAAGAGATTCGTTTTAGGATACGCTCGTGTCCGACGTACGTATGTAAATTGTTATCAGTTTTGTGATTTTCTACGTTGCAAGTCGGCGTTTCATTAATCAATACGTGCATGTAAATACGACGGTGTGTGCATCGTGAAGCGACAAATATCTTCCACCTCTCAAACGCGATCGGAAATTCGACGAGTTTTCAAAAATGCTGGTCGGAATACAGCGGCCCTGGTCCGTTTCTCTGACATTGACATGTATACGAGAAAACAAGAGTGCATAGCGTAAAATAATCATTTAACACTTACCAGATAGTGACACAAAGTATAAGTGAAATATTAGTTTAAAACAGGATATTAGAAAAACGACCAGAGGCGAGGAGGCGAAGATATTTCGCGTGCGACGCATCTTAATTTGTAAACTGAGATAATTTCGTCACAGTGGAACGAGGCAACGGTGTACATAGAGTGTACGAGAGTGTACACGGTACGGAGAATACGGGAGAATCAATTTATTGGTGAACGGGCAAAGGAGTGAAAGATAGATACCGTGAGAAGTGGAATAATACTTTAACCAAACCACCGTGTAGTGAGAGTAATAATAAATTTAAAACGGAAAAAAAAGTATAGCGATAGTCGACCGGCGATTACGATTAATCTCATTCTTGTCATTGTCATTATTCATTAACGATTATGATTACTATCTCGTCACCTGTGATTAGATCTATTTTTTTGCTCAATCGAGGACAGCAGGAGGAAACCGGCGAAAATATGTATTCAATGTCAACGGAAGCGGCCGTTTTGTTCCCCAAGAGTTACCAATCCGGTATTATTGCTAATTATATTGCTACTATTGTCGTTATGTTATCGTCATTAATTATGATTATTATTGTTGCCGTTGATAAAGTTGTACGAAATATATAAGTTCAATAACATGCTTTAAGTAAGTATAAATGTTACTCCGATTGAATAAAGGGTATTTACCGATGAACACGTAAATTTATTCTTCGCACGGAAGCGAGTAAATTCTTCGATTTTATTGCCAAACAGCGCTTCTTCCGATTTTCATTATTTATTTTTGTTTATTGTGAAATTTTCATTACTAATAAAACATACGTACGTGTCTAATCCATCCAACGTTTGTGCATCATTTATTCAAAATCCTATTGCATGTAAATAGTAGGGTAGGGAAAGGACATGGGACATTAAAATTTCTCTCTCAGTATATTTGCATTTTCATTATAAAAAAAGAGTCTTATTTCACAAAGCAATGTCACAATGACGTATTATACAATATATTATAATACCTGCATTACCGTATGTATCACAATAAAATGGACGTGCGAACTTCTCGCATGTGGTATGTACACAGTGTAAAAAGGACAATCATCGAAATCATATGGCAAGCAAACGTATTTCCTTTAAATAAGCCGTACGATTGTCTAAGCTATACCAGATCGGAACTTTCGATTCCGACACTTTTTATAGGACTCCTCTCCTCCTTGTCTTATTTTTACTTTTAATTCCTCGCAATAACGAGGAATTCGCATTGAACGTACATGGGTTATTTTAGGCTCGCCCTAAATTAATCAAACGAAGTCGACAACAGCATCAATGTTTATCAGCAAACTCACTAGAAATCTTAGAACTCCGTCGAGTCATGAGTATTTCGTGTCTCGCCAACGGAAGGCACAGTATTCGTTACGCATTCTTCGACTCGTACTAGCTCACCCGAGTTTCTCAAATTGTTGCGAAATCTGATGATCCATCAATCAACGTAAGACATATGCGTCTATCTCCTTCGTTTCGCTCTTGTCGTTGTATCGATTCAGCAAAACCAGAGTCCCGCGTGGGGGACTATCTGTTTCGTCCTCCGAACACATATCTTTAGTCTACTTAAAACGAGGTCCAGTGCCGCGACGCCTTATCGTTAATCGCCAACGATTATTCCTTCGTGTGCTCTCTCCATTGTCATCGGTCCTGTGACAGCTACTGACTACTGACACGCTTCTCACGTCGTCCTCTTCTTTGCACTTGCTTCGTTCTTCGCCGTATTGCAATACGCTGGACCTCCAGCATGCCGCAAACCTCTTTCGTTGCGCATATGATTGCTAATACCATAAATTTCACCTGAAACATAAAACATCAACTGCTATAGCTGTCAGCTACAAATGTTACCGTGTTTTGAGCTCCACTGATCCCCATTCGCTGCCCCAACAATTACACAGGCACTGTCACTTTTTAGTAAATAGTATCTCCTAGGTATCTTTACTTCAAATCTGATACGCTATGAAAAAGTAGGACGTATGCCATGACGTCGCGGAGTTTTATAAGAATCCATACGTCACTTGTCAGAGCGAGCAGGGTATATACCCATGCGGGACATAACACGTCATAGCCGTGTACGCGGTCTATTCTCCCATCCTGTCTTTCATAAACGCCTGCAGACGTACAATTCTCACGATCGACTTAAGTGCTTATCGGACACCCCGTTCTTTTCATATCCCGCTTTCCGAGTATTTCGCTACGTCAGCGGCATAAAGATAATCTTCATTCAGTAGAAAGTGGTTTAAGCCGGGATTGAATTTTACCTCGCATACGGAGGCGGCGGCGAGGGTGTCGGGTCTCTAGAGGCAATCTCCACAGTTCTGGGTACCATGTTGTGAACGGCTGGCAAGGACAACATGGAGCAGTTGCTCGTCCTCAGCAGATGACTAGGATTCAGCTTGATGGCATCATCGTAGCTGGGTGGCGCGTCCGTGACGGCTTCATAGTCCGGCGGTTTCTGTCTGGATCCACTAGAAGGTTCCTCGATAGAGATAACGTGAATCGGATCGTCTATCTACAATTAACAAAATTAATCTGATTTAACTTCTATTAAAATAAAATCTTCATTATAATGTTTATTGAAAAATAAATGTCAAAATTTAAAGGATTGCCTAAGAATACTTTAGTTACAAGTTATTTAAAAAATTCGCTATTGTATAGCAGTAATTTTTTTTAAGTAAGCTGATTCATCGGTTTTGCATGTTCTAAACCACAGATTTCCGAGCCTTTTTAAGAGTGCGGGCTGACGCGGCACGGCGTTCTATCTCGTTAATACTTTACGACGACATTACGCGACCGACCGCAAGGATATTAACCCCGAAATGGTTATTCTGCTATATATACCACGGTTGTCTATAGATATCCGCCTACGTGTTCGCCTCGACACTCTTCGGGGACTTTATAGCTCGGCCGGATCCGAGTCACGAAAGGGCGCGGGGTTTATTGAGAAGCCACCGTACGCCGGATACAGAACAGGATGAAAATAGCCCCGGTTATTCGAGTCATAAAGAATCGTCCGCGGAAAATTGCATAATCGCTCGGTCGCGAGTGAATCGCAAGGTGAATGACTGAGAACCCCGCCGATTCGCTTAACCAAAATCTCTTCGTACCTGGCGCAGCTTTATTCACCGACAGAAAGAAGATTTTCCAATGCTAACAATTTTATTACTATTAAAACACGATATGATAAACAATCGTGCCGTTTATTCGTATAAACATCCTTTCGTGACGAAATGAAGTGTTCTGGTTGAACATCTAAACGTTTTGTCTTCTCGCTGTTTCAGATTATGTTATGTTCCGAATTCTACATCACACAAAATATTCATACATCCGATTGTTTACGCGATAATGGAGAGTAACGAAGTTTGAAAGCGGGTTCGGTTTAGAGAAAAATTGGCACGTTGGCCAGTTTGGCATACGTGTCAGTCGCGGGCAGCCAGAATAATCGAAGGATGGCTGCCGATAAATATAGATACGTGCTTCCGGGTGAATATCCTTACGGCGAGTAGATAAGTGCATGCTACTACTGCCTACCGGCGACCTCCTTTATGCATCGAACCGCAGACGACGGACCTTTGTATTTCTATTGTTTCCCCGAGTGCAGTGAAAAGAGGAAAGGCTGCTATTCTAAGCGCCACCCGACTATACTACTGCGCACCTACATACCATTTCAAAAGCGAGACTGAAGGGGGGAGAAAATGGAAGTAAGAGAAGAAAAACAAGTTTTTCGACGACGGTTTTTTGCACGACCAAGATTCGCGGTGTATACAATGAAAGCGTATAATGGCGCGGGAAGAACAAAAGGGGGAACGTTGCGGACGGAGACGCGATAGAATCGCGGGAAGATGAGAGAGGACGAATGATAAGAATCTAGTTCGCGGGGTTTCACGTGACTCCTGTGAAAAAAACGCTGTCGTACATATAAATGGCATATCGCTCGTTCATCGTTCGCAGGATCAAGAATTTTAATTCCGATGTACGGATAAACATTAAATGAGAAATGATTTTGCAAATGATACCGCGCTTTATACAGTTCTGTACGCAGAAAGCACATGTTCCCGAATTATCATCGACGGCACCTGTCCATGATGCAACAGCGAGGCTGAAAACGTTAAAGGCAATTTATCGGTTACAGCGATACAACGTTTTCGCAGTGAACCTTAAACGTCGCGCATAAATTCTGGCTACCAACGAGGGCTCGTAACGATTAACGCCGGAACGCCACGTGGCGCGTGTTAAGTACGATGGTTCCTGTGGCTGGTGAACAATTTACGAAGCGAGAAAGGGCCCACGGCAACGATTCCGATCAAACTCTAATATTATTTTTATCTCACGGCCTGTTTACGAACTGTCGACCGTTTTACATACCACCGCTTGCGCCATGAGCGACCGGTCAGAGGTAAGCGAATCTGTAACAAGGGGTTGACACGGATCGATCTGAGAAAATGTAATCCCCGGAGGCTTCGGCAGGGTGCAACGTTTCGCATTCCTCAAACAGCGTCGCGACGGAGAAAGTTAATGACCTGACGTGGAATTACTTCCTTCTACGATTGATAGCAATCATAGATAATTGCTCCTCAATAGAAACAGGAAAATAGATAAAAACGATTTATAAATTACCTTGAGAAATAAATTCTATTCATTGCTCGATGAATTAAGTGATAATCGAAATATACAAGAACGAAGAGGGATTAATCGTTTTCATCCGGTCGGTCGGCAATTAATTTCGACAAAATAAACCGAGTTCTCTAAATCTATTTTCAACCCAATACCTCATGGACGATGAGTCCGTTCGCCAGACCGGTCTGGCGTTTCCAATAATAAAATGAAAAGGTGGAAAATAACGGGGAACGTTTGTCGCTATCGCGACGCGTTAGTAAAAATGAAGACTTACCTGCGCCGTGATCGGATGGTTTGTGTGTTGTGTGTGCATGGTTGCCCTACTTGGCGGTGCGTGCAGCCAACAACACATTGCGGCACATATGAGAAGAGCGCCGGCGATTATGCAAGCAACACCGACATATCGTACCGGTTCGACGTAGTTCTCCGCGAGGCCTAACCAGTTTATCAGTGCCCCGACGCAAAGAAAAACCATCCCGTACCTGTACGGACGCTGCGAGCGTCGCGACTCCTCCAAGGACATTGCTGAAATCGCAAAAAAAATCCTGGTTTGGTGATAGCTCGTATCATCCTTAAATTTCGCAGATATCTCGATTCAAGAAAATGATTTCGAGAGAGATCTCAATTTCCTTGGAGTCTTTTACATTTGGATGATGAGAGCGTTTAGAATTCATGTTTAGCGATGATAGAACATTAGAATTTGCTTTTTTTAAATCCTATTAATTATCGCATTTTAATTTAAATTTCGAAGAAATTAAGATTTCGGAAGATCAAGCGGAAGGCAATGTCACGAACGGCGAGGAAACAAATGTTCGAGCTTCCAAAAGAAATTGACATGCTTTATAGCACCGAATTTCTTTGAAGTATACCTCTGAGAATTCTATAAATAAGTCCGGGGATGAATATATCGTGGAATGAAAAGCGTTAGACAGATGATAGGGAAGAGAAGATAGTATTACCAAGCCTGCCAATCATTTACCTTGATCATAGTATTATTAACTGGAGCGGCGAGCTTTCTCATGAAAGGACAACATACGAAGCGACCAGGGTTTATTTTTAGATAATTTTCCATTTCCGTATCTTGATTAAGTCGACACAGCGAATACGCGTACCGCGTCGCGGCTATTTGCGGGATTGATCAATTTTAGAAAATGCTACTATATATAGACGCCGTAAGGATATTGCCACGTACTTTATTTCTAGCCGCGACGTATTGATTCGTGTGATACGCGATGACAAGTGAACAGAACTCTGAACTCGTACCGAGCGGTTCATAAGATTTACGTATCTCCAGCAGACTTTACCTGTTCACGTTTAAAACAAATCTCGTATTCTCGAAATGCGGTTATTTAAAAAAAGTGCAAAAGTGTCTAGAAGAAATACAATTCTACAGTATACTTCGAACAGCGTGAACGACTTGATGTAACTACTTTCTGAGGGGACGTTTCTCCTGCCACAGATGAATTTATGTACTTTGACACGCGGTGGCAGTTTACGTCCATTAATTGTCACGTTGACGTCAAAACGAAATTCGATGAATACAAATGGCCATGGAGTCGTTAACGGTCCCACATCTTCAGCAGGTAAAACGGAACGATGGTCGTTTGTCGAAGTGGGTCATTCGTACTAAGCGATTTGTATAGCACCGCGGGAACTGTGGCGTGAAATCTAATCGAGGATTACGCTGTAGTATAATAAATAACGGTTTCACAGGAAAAACTATGATTATTTTTCGAGGAACGTTTATTGGCCGATGTTGCATTAAAAATATCCACGACAGTGATGAATGATCGCCGCACTTCGATCGAGACGTGATCTAAATTCGTTTACGATTTCAATTTTAAAATCGATTCGAAATCAAACGTTATTTCATCTTCTTGGAATTCTCTTATTATTTATTTCTCTTATTAGTCATCAATGCCCGAGGAATTCTACGATTTTTTTCTCTGGATAAATATCGACTCGAAATTAATCGTATCTATCGAATAAACTTCGATGTTCAAACAAGTGTTGCAATTTGTTGGAGTTCTGTGACGTTCGGAGCGATCCAGAACAGACTAACGCCTGAGGTATGTACGTTTATAAATCTGGCGTTTGTTTCTAAGTAAGTAAATAAGGAGGTAAAAGTCTATAAATATTGTCCGGCGGCGAGAAAGAAAAGTAGGCTACGCGAGAGTACGAATATACACCGCGAAAGGTAGCTAGGCCATCTCGGTGTTAACAATCGCGTGATCGATATCCGTCAGTTCCGTGCGCCGTATGCTATTTCAAAAATAAGAACCGATCAAATATTAACCAACAGCATGTACACCCGCATCACGATGGAAACTCGAACAATGTCCTACAATTGGGGTCTCCCGGTGTCGTTAGCTCGAGGATGAACGAGTTATTTTTACGGCTGATTTAAAACTATGAAGCAAAGATAGCTTGAGAACTACTAAATCGCCAGAGGCAAAAATTGAGGAAGAGTACGTCTTTCTACGTTACGTTCACGTTGGAAGGATGAGTAAGTGTCAAATAAATGAAATAACATAAAAAATTTCGACATTAGAAGTGTACGAAACAATATCACATTATCTGGTCATCGCGAATTAAACTGCAGAGTCACGATTTCGATAGATACTTATATGTTAAATTTTACAGTCATTATAGATTTCTGATCGTCACTGCGAGTGATTTTGCAAAATAGGTCCTACAGAAACTTGTGAATTTGCAACGCGTTTGAGTTTAGTAATACAATTTTGATGTTAGATTGTGCATAATTTACCATTAAGTTCGTCCATATCACTCGGACACTCGGACACTCGATAAATTCGCGTAAGTACTTTGATAAGCGTCACACTTCTCGCAAGACTAAAACGCAAGACCTGGCTGTATGCTGCACACAGAGTTACGTCTTTATACCTCAGGATTACATCTGATAACGGAGGAATCATAAAGATAAGAGTTGATATTTTTGAAACTTATCTTTCACCCGTTACAAATAAGTCTAACGGAATACACGCACGGTACTTAGCGAAGCCACGGATCTTCCTTGTCCCTACCATCGAGTCTCGCGTGATTTTTTCATCGCCCCGCACGTGATTCAGTCGTCAGATTTCAGTATTGCGGCATGACGACTACCGAACACGTGAAATTCACCCTGACTCGCGTATTCGAGTTTAAATTAATATACAGAGATGAGAAGTGAACGAATATGCACCTCCTCAGAATTGTTTTTAAAACAGGAATGGAAAATCGTGGAAATTGACGACTAGACGTCAATATAAAACTGTTTTGCCATAAAGAAACGAAATATGTGGCTATTTATTCTGATTATAGTGATTGCGCTACTGTTCAACATCAATTTTCAAAGTCAGCTAAAATACATAAATACCTCCACGTCAATCAACTAAGTATAAAAGTGTTTTCCGATGGACAGTGATGTTAAAGGATGTCGAAAAACAAAAAAGTTTAGCAGAACGATTATAATTCGATGATGCACGACCGACGTTAAATAAATATGTATGTAAAAATAGAATCTGCCCAGACAACAAGTTTACACCATCGTGTTAGTTTGTCTACTGTGCAATAATGAATGAATACGCAGTGATCGTTCTAACACGAAGGTTACATTATTTACATGACCGAAAAATAATCATTTTCCCTCCCTGGTGAACTGTTAATCAAATACTTCCTGATGTAAATCGGTACTATTAAACTGAGTGATTTAATGCCCGCATGTAAAGTGTACGTTTATAACGACTACGTGCAACGACTCACATCAAATTTGCAATCAGCTGCAGGTCATAAGTATGCTGATACCGGTTGTTGTTAATCGTTCCTATTTTTCTTTGAACACTGCACGGAGATATATGTATATACACGTGTCGTTATATCACTGCACACTTCTAAGCAATAAGACATTGTGGAAATATTTATTCGAAAGAGGGAAATATTTGTCCTAAAACCGTGCACGTCGCTTTTAATGAAAACAGGCTTGTTCTACCCATCAATGAATATTGTACGAGAGAACGTGGCAGGTGTCATTAGTAGCCATTCTACAATTTCAAGGAGGCGAGTGTTTCACCGCTATGAATATTTATTGCAAAAGGAAATCTTCAATCCCAAAGTTACACACTCGGCTTTTTCCTTGATTCGATCACGGACAATGAGCGTTCAGCAAGTGCGCGTGCGAATTTTCCCAACAGTAGAATCGGCTCGCAGTAGTCAGACAAGGCTTCCGTCATGTTTTATCTCCATTCTTCCTGTACGTAGGACTGTTCAACAGTTGTTTTTCCTGACGTATTGACAATCTTCGCGCGTACAAAATATTTATCCTAACATTTATAAAGCGCAATATGACAACAAACGTAAAGTATGTTTGAACGAAGTAT
This sequence comes from Ceratina calcarata, assembly GCF_001652005.2. Taxonomy (NCBI): domain Eukaryota; kingdom Metazoa; phylum Arthropoda; class Insecta; order Hymenoptera; family Apidae; genus Ceratina; species Ceratina calcarata. The sequence goes on along the minus strand of NW_017137499.1, from coordinate 795,610 downwards.
AATGAACGAACGTATAAACACATAAAAAATAATCGCTGGCACAAGAGTGTCAAGAATGCATTGTAGATACGTAAACAAAATTTCCAGACATTTATGCATTCGACGGTGTGTCACTTACTGCGACTTCGCTTAATCTTAATGCTCGCTTCCTGGTATGTTGATGATTAATTAGTTTCATAGAAAGTCCGCATACGTAACTCAGTGATATTTTTGGTTCGCTAAAAATATATACAACTTCTTTTAACAAAGACTGAATAAATTTTTGTAATTTTTTAAACACAAGCGATAAATATTGTTTCGTAATTTTTAAGTTAGGAAACTACAGACATGACTGGGGAAAAACTGGTTATTTGATCCTACGTTGCAGCTTATTGCTTTCTGCGAAGAATGTACTGCTGACGTTATTGGAAGCAAATAATTCTACGAGAAAACGCTACGATAAGGCAAATGATGTACTTATCGAATCAAATCGCGCCCATTGGCTGATAGAAATATCTAGGCGCTTGACAAGTAGAAAGAACGAGTCTAATTTTAAGACAGCGCTTGCAACACGTTAAATATTCGCTTATCACTATCGTGCACTAAATTCGCATTCGCTCCTATCACAGAATTTTACGATCTGTCGCTTCGCTTTATCTTCCTTCAGAAACAGAAACTCCGTTTTAAATTATCGTGCGTGTAAATTAATTTGACATTTCGAATAGTCATTGAAAATTTCAACAATGCTTTTCAGCTAGGTAATCGAAGAATCGTGCAATTGATCGCTTCTCGTCGCAAACAGTCCTGTTAATTACTTTTAATTATTGTTTAGCCTTAACATCGCATGAGACATGCTACGCTTTACATAGAATTATTGTACTGCAATATTACCATGTAACGCAAGTGTTGTTACAGGAAGCACGTAGCGCGTAACGTAAAGAATTATAATGCGTGGAAGAAGCAGGAATTGCATGTGTAATAAGCACGTTAATCTTTATAGTATTTCCGTGGGAGCCATGGAATTATTATTATGAGAATGTTTCATGTTGATTGGAGTAAGGCGTAGCATTAAATTAATAACGTTGCTTTTGTTACTTATTTGGTTGATAGTAAAACAATGGTTGGAAAATGGTCGGCGAGACGAGATAAAACCCTGATTAATTGCGCGCTATACATGCGTCATAAGCAGCCGTGATAGATTGAAATGAATGAAGCACGTTTGTAATAACGACAATGTAGAGAGAAGGCGGGATGAGCTTCCAAGCATCAGCGAGTGCAATAAAACTGAATAGAAACACGACTCGTAATAACGGAGCTGTAAGTCCTTCTATTTTATTGTTCATGTCGATGTTCTACTCATTTAAGGATGTACAGGCTATACATATATACTTAAACAATGCTGGCA